>NW_008330735.1:7316365-7317243 GCF_000622305.1 Nannospalax galili
TGCCTCCAAAATCCATGTTGAAACTTATTTCCCAATACAATGCTATTAAGAGTTGGGGTCTTCAGGAAGGCTCCATCATCATGGCCAGAATTAGTACCTTATAGAAGGCCATGTATGTCCCTGACTAGAGAGGCACAGAGACACCAAACTGATTATGGAGAGACATCCCTCACCAGACACTGCATCTGACTTGGTCCTTGGTTTCCAGAACCAGAGGAATGAATGTTTATCACCCATTCTGTGGGATTGCCTTATGGCAGTACACCCGGCCATCCCCATTCTTCTTTCTTCATGGCTTTTGGATTGGCTGTTGTATTTCTGTGTTGGTTTATGGTCTGGCTCCCCTCATTACCTTCCTATTTTCCCAGGCCGGCACTAAATGGCATCCCCACGGATGTTAGCTGAAAACATGAATATGTAAGTGAGTAAAGACCAAAAGAAAAATTAACAATTTTAAATGAGACTTAAATACAGATATGCTTCTAATTAAATAAATCAAACTCTTTATTTAGAAAATTGATAAAGTAAAACATTATTGCAAACAATTCAAAAGCATCCATTATAAGAGATTTAAAAAAATAATTAGCCATCTGGGGCTGGAGAGATGGCTCAGCCGTTAAGAACAATGGCTGTTCTTGCAGAAGACCCCGAGTTTGAATCCCAGCACCCACATGACAGCTAACAACTGTCTGTAATTTCAGTTCCAGGGGATCCAACAGCCTCTTCTGACCTCGGCGGGCATTGCATGACACAGGTGCACTTACCTAGATGCAGGCAATACATGCATACACATAAAATAAAAATATAATAAATAAAAATGTGGCTTTCAGGCCATATAAAGTCACCACTTGCTTCCTTTTCTAGTCCTTGACATTGCA
>NW_008330735.1:7317456-7323264 GCF_000622305.1 Nannospalax galili
AAAGTGACAGGTGTCTGTCTCTCTTGATTAAGTTTCTATTTATTGGGATTTTCCATGGTATGTAGTTGAAACTTTAACCAAATCTTTGCACATATATATGATTGTGGTGTCTGGTACTTCTGATTCTTACCTTGTATAGTTGACCCCTGAACTCATAACATTTAACTGTTGTGTGGCCCACTCACACATAATTTGGAGGGTTGACACTGAAAAACCTTGTGAATAAACCATGTAACCAAGAAATATTGAAAAAATTAGATATGCCATGCACATATAAAATATATGTAGATAATAGTCTATTTCATCATTTACTACCATGAAATATATATAAAGCTAGTATATAAAGCTAAAATTTGCTGGGTGTTGTGGCACATGCCTTTAATCCCAGCGCTTGGGAGGCAGAGGCAGGCAGATCTCTGTGAGTTCAAGGCCAGCCTGGTCCATATAGTGAGTTCCAGGTCAGCTGAGGCTTCAGGGAGACCCTGTCTCAAAACGACCAAAAAAACACCCTAAAATTTATCAGAACTTCTGTACACAAATCCTTACAGATTCTACAAAATGCCTTTGGCAGCCAAGAGAAACGTAGGCACACATAAAGATGCTGTATTAAATCACAACCGTGAAGTCTTAACTGCAGTGCATATGTCCCACTATCAAGGCTTTGTAGCCACCCACTGTCGCTAATGCAGTGGGTTCAGGTATTGCCTACATCTGTCAAAAACACTGTGGGATGATGCTCATCTCTCTTGCATACTTCTCTACAGAAAATTGTGTATGCCAGTAAAAAGTGACCTCTCCTTACTCACACATACTTCCACTGTAGGTAATACATATAATACTGACAATGTGTGTTAATTAACTATTTATGTTACCAATAAACCTTCCAATCATGAACAGGTCATTGGTTCCAGTTTGGGGGCAGTCAAAGGCTATAAATGGACTTTCTACAGCACTAAGGGTTGGCACCAGATCCCCATTCTGTTCATGGATCAGCTATATTAGGGACACTTGAGTTCCCATCTACATCCTACTCGTTTGTGGTCCTTGAGGACAAGGATTTAGTTTGTTTGGTTGGTTGTTTGTTTGGTTGTTTAGTTGGTTGGTTAATTGGTTGTTTCTTTGGTTGGCTGGTTGGTTGGTTGGTTGGTTGGTTGGTTGGTTGGTTGGTTGGTTGGTTAGTTGGTTGGTTGTTTGGTTGGTTGGTTGTTTGGTTGGTTGGTTGTTTGATTGGTGTTGTTTGTTTGTTTGGTTGGTTGTTGGTTGGTTAGTTGGTTGGTTGGTTGGTTGGTTAGTGGGTTATTTCTTTGGTTGGTTGGTTGTTTGCTTGCTTGCTTGCTTGTTTGGCTGTTTGGTTGGTTGGTTGGTTGGTTGGTTTTATCTTATATAACATTATACTTATTCCAGTGGCTTGAACAAGATAGGGGTCTTTTAAAAAAAAAGACAGATCTTATGACCTTTTCAAAAGTTGAGAAACATATAAATCTGGGAATTGTGATCTTGAGCAATTGATTTACTCAGCGAAGACAACCTGGAGTTACTTATAGGAGTATTAATACCTACTGCAAGGGTTTGGGGGAAACCTAATAACTTGCTATTGAAAAGTGAATAATTTGCCTGGCGTGGTGGTGCACGCCTTTAATCCCAGCACTCGGGAGGCAGAGGCAGCCGGATCTCTGTGAGTTTGAGGCCAGCCTGGTCTACATAGTGAGTTCCAGGTCAGCTGGGGCTTCAGGGAGACCCTGTCTCAAAAAGACCAAAAAAAAGAAAAGTGAATAATTTAAGAGTTTGTTGTGAAGGTGACCGCAGGGCAGAGTGATGAGAGGACTTTGAGATGGGAGCTGGCCTCAACAGAACAGCCTACTGGGCATCTGGAGGAGAGCTAGCAAGGGGAAGGGCAGAAGTGAGTCTGGAGAGGGATTCACAGGCCAGGACAAAGCTTTCCATTCCGTGTTGCTCTAGTTTCATTTCTATTGTTGTGATAACATACCCTGAGGAGAAGCAACTTAGGGAGGAAGGAGCTTATTTTAGCTCACAATTCCAGGTTACAGCCCCTTATTATAGGGAAGTCAGGGGAGGAACTTCAAACAGCTCTCACATCACTTCCACAGTCAAGAGCAAAAGCTTGCTCACTGGATCACTAGCTTGCTTGTGCTTGATCACTTGCTTGCTTGTGCTCCATTGGATTTCTTCACTCATAGCTCAGGAACGCCTGCCTAGGGAATGGTGCCACTGGGCTGGATCCTCCCACATCAATTAACTTAAGAAAGACAATCCATCACAGACATACCCACAGACCAATCCAATTGTCCTACTTTGCTTTCTATTGCTGTGATAAACACCATAACCAAAAGCAACTTAGGAAGGAAGGGGTTTATTTATTTCATCTTACAGGTTACAGTCCATGATTGAGAGAAGCCACTGCAGGAACTCACGATGGATGAGCACTATTGCCTGGCTTGCGCTCCCTGACTTGCTTGGCTACCTTTCTTCATATAGCCCAGGTCTGCTTGCTCAGGGATGATACTACCCACAGTGGCTGGGCCCTCCTTCATCAATTATCAATCAAGAAAATGTTCCACAGACATGCCCGCAGACCAATCTGTTGGAGGAAAGTCCTCAACTGAGATTTCCTCTTCCCAGGTATGTCTAGGTTTATATGGAATTGACAAAAAGCAATCAGCACCAATGTAGACAGTGCCTCATTGAGGGCAGTGCCTCATGGAGACTCTCTTCCCAGGTAATTCTGGGTTGTGTCAAGTTCACAACTGAAGCTAATATCATAGCATATGAACACCCTCTTCATGGCATGAAACACAGAGACTTGTTACAGAGATTCAAGATTTATTCAAGAATTGGATGATAGTACTTACAGCAGCACATGCTACAGCATAAGTGTTTAAAGACATAGTGATTCTCTTTTGTGTTATTACCAACGGGACGGCATAGCTGAAAGAGAATGGGCCAGTAGTCAGAAAATCAGCCTCTACTCTCAGTTTGGGATGCTAACAACCTCAAGATATAAGCCAAGTGGGGAGGCAGACAACACAATACCAGATAAATGGCTGTCAGATTTAACTTAGCCTCAATACCCCTGGTGCTAACAGAATATTTCATGACAAGTCACACTTGTTGAAAGATGAAAGTGAAGTGATTGTGACTGACTGGGGGTGTTGGGGCCTTGAATACCATTGCCACCTACTCTGCCTTTCCCTCTTCCTTACCATGGTGGGCCTCAGGGGGCTTCTCAAGACTCTGAAAACCACTAGACTGATGCTGAATGTCATCAGTCATTAGAGAAATGCAAATCAAAACCACAGTGAGCAGGATACAGGATTTCTAGGGCAGTGAAACTGCTCACACAGAGTACAATACTATAAGGGTGGCTACATGCCACTGTGCATTTGTCAAAATTCACGGACTGTGCAGCACCTGGAGTGACCTAATGCAGACTGTGGACTTGAGGAAGTGATGGCGTGTCTATGTAGACTCATTGCCTGGGACGACTCTGGTATAGGATGCTGATGCTGGGAAAGGGTGTGCATACGTGGGGATGGGGGTATATGGGAGCTCTCTGTACTCACTCTAACTTTTTTATGAATCTAAAACAACTCTAAAAATGTTTTTTTGCCAGGCATGGTGGCACACGCCTGTAGTCTCAGCACTTGGGAGGCAGAGGCAGGCAGATCTCTGTGAGCTCAAGGTCAACCTGGTCTACATAGTGAGTTCTAGGTCAGCTGGGGCTATAGGGAGACCCTGTTTCAAAAAGACCAAAAATAAAAAAAATAATTTTTTTTAAACTATAATGAGGGGCTGGAGAGATGGTTCAACAGCTAAGAGCACTGACTGCTCTTATAAGAGGGAAGATCCAGGTTCCATTCTCAGGACCCACATAGCAGCTAACAACCATCCATAATGTCAGTTCCAGGGGATCCAACACCTTCTCTGGCCTCCTCAGGCACCAGTCACACACATAGTGCATGTACATACATGCAGGCAAACACTCATACACCTAAAATAAGTAAATATTTTTTAAAAATTATAATGAGATACCTCTTCATACAAATTACAGTGACTGAAACTAAATTTAAAAATATTTTATTATTTTTATTTTACATGTATGAGTACATTGCCTGCATGTAGGTAGGTGCACCTGTGTTGAGCAGTGCCCTTGGAGGTCAGAAAAGGGCATCAGATCCCCTGGAACTGGAGTTATGTTAGCCACATGTGGGTGCTGGGAATTGAATCCAGGTCCCCTGCAAGAGCAGTCTGTACTTTTTACCACTGAGCTATCTCTCCAACACCCAAAACTAAATTTTAAAAAATTTTATTGTGTGTCAGAGAGAGAGAGAGCAAACAAGAGAAAGCATGATGCAGTGAGGAGGGGCACAGGAGCCATGCTGGTAGGGGTCAGAGGATGACTCTCAGGAGTCAGTTCTCTCCTTCCACTCTGGGTTTCTGAGATTTTGGTCAAGCCTACACAGCAAGTGCCTTTACCCACTGAGCCATCTTTCTACCCCAATTACATTTTTTAATGGAAAATAACAAGAGTTGGCAAGATTGTGGAGAAATTGGTTGGAACCCAAGTTTATTGCTGAAGGAAACAGAAAACAGAAAAACCATTCTGGAAAACAGATTGGTCATTCCTCAAGAAGTTAAATATAGAATTACCATGTGACCCAACAAGTCTACTCTTAGGTATATACCAAAAGAGGTGAAGCAAACATTGAAATGCAAACTTATACAGGAATGTTCATAACATCACTGCTGAAAACATTCCAAAGGTAAAGCCAGGAAGGTGATACACATCTGTAATCTCAGCTCTCAGGAGGTTGAAGTGGGAGAATCATGAGTTCAAGGACTACCTGAGCTACACACTGAGACCCTGTCTCACAAACAACAACAGCAACAAAATGATAGAAACAAGCTGGGTATGGTGGCTTACGCCTTTAGTCCCAGCACTCAGAAGGCAGAGGCAGGGAGATCTCTGCGAGTTTGAGGCCAACCTGGTCTGCATAGCGAGTTCCAGGCCAGCTGGGGCTACAGGGAGACCCTGTCTTAAAAAGACCAAAAATAAAGAGAGAGAGAGAGAGAGAGAGAGAGAGAGAGAGAGAGAGAGAGAAACAAGTCAAATGACCATCAATGACTGAATTGGTAAATGTGGCATGTTCGTGCCCTCTTGGCACAGGAGGCAGTATATCAGTCTCATAAGATGTGGTATAAGTTGATACAGTGAAATATTCCTCAGCAACAAAAGGGAGTGGAGTACTGATAGAAGCTATAGTATGAATGAACCCCAAAACATGCAGCAAAGAATCCAGGGACAAAAGCCATGTATTGTGTGACTCCATTTGAGTGTTATATCCAGAGTGTTATATCCAGAACAGATAAATCCACAGAGACAGAAAGCAAACTGGTCATTAACAGAGGCTGGGGGAAGTGGGAAAATGGGAAGCTCCTGCCTCCATTGTGGGTATGGGGTTTCTTTGAGGTGATGAAAATGCTCTAGAACTAGATAGAGGAGGAGGGTGCACGCACAGAGTTGTGACTTTATTAAATGCCCAGTGATGTGTGTACTTTAAAATGGCTAAACTTGGGGCTAGAGAGATGGCTCAATGATTAAGAACACTGGCTGCTCTTGCAGAGGACCCAGGTTCAGTTCTCAGCACCCACATGATGGCTAACAACCACCTTCAATCATTGATGGTCATTTGACTTGTTTCTCTCTCGCTCTCTCTCTCTCTCTCTCTCTCTCTCTCTCTCTCTCTCTCTCTCTCTCTCTCTCTCTCTCTCTCAGTTTTTGAGATAGGG
>NW_008330735.1:7323320-7364952 GCF_000622305.1 Nannospalax galili
AGGGGCCTTCTTCTGGCCCCTGCAGGCACTGCATGACATGGGTGCACTTACATACATGCAGGCAAAACATCATACACATAAAATAAAAATAAACAAAACCAAAATATTTTAAAATAAAAAATTAAATAAAATGGATAAACTGCAATGTGAGTTCTGCTACACAAGTCAACAGAAAAATGATTAATGATCTGTTTTACATTCTTTTTTCCTCTACTCAGTCTTCAAGTGCAAGAATGTACTTTACATCATGGATCATTTCAGTTCAGGTGAGACATATTAGAAGTGCTTCATAACTAACTACTACCTTAGACAGCACAGGCCTGGAGTTCTCCATCTGTCCTCTCGCCCCCTTGGAGTCCTAGAAGGTAACTTGTTTTACCTCTGTAGGCAATGAAAAGCCCAACCTTTGGCCTTGACTAGGAATCTCTTATTGCCTAGCCCTCCTCTATGTACTTTTCTGCTTTGCTCCCAAAGACGGTATCTGGAACATTTCATATGTCTCTCCTCACCCCTATCTATACTATATTTACACCTTGTCCAGGCTTCATGCTCTGGGCCTTTCTGTAAGCCCACTTGCCTTTCCAGGGTTCCTTTTCCCTCATGGACAAGGTTTGGGGGAAAATGATAAAAATAAGATCTACTGGTCAAAATAAATTGAGGTGGTCTTCCAAGGAACTAGGGTATACCAACTGACTTTAAATGGTTTTGCTGGACCAGTGACATGGCTCAGCAGGGAAAGGCACTTGCCGCTAAACATGACAACTTGTTAATCCCTGGATCCCACGTGGTGGAAGGAGAGAACCAACTTCCGTAAGTTGTCCTATGACATCCCACACACATGCTGTGACATGTACACACAACAAATAAATAAATAAATAAATAAATAAATAATAAATAAATAAAATGCAATAAAATTTTTTAAGTTTTTAAAAAGAATTTTCTATGGATCTCACGTTCTAGTCCCATTGGACAGCACTGCCCACCAGACCGTCGCACTACTCCTCCAGTGCAGAAATGGTGCCATCCAAGCCTAAAGTGCATCTGGACATAGGTTTTCTAAAAATGGCTGCTGGGGACACGTGGGCATGTCTTGTCCCCAAACAACACAACCGATAGAACCAATTAAGCAAATCAAATTTTACTTAGGTTGTGAATCCAAGCAGGTACATCCATAATTAGTCATTTTAAGCAACTTTATTTTCTCAGAGGGACTGTTTAGCCATAAACACAGTGTCAGGGGAAGATGCACCACACCCTTCCCCAATACCCTACAATGTCTCTCTGAATCCCAGAGAGGGTAAATGGAATTGCATTTTCCAAAGGACTTGAAATCAGCCCAGAAAACCAAAGTGTTTATTCTGTGGCAGAGCAGAGATTACACATTTCTTATCAAGATAGAAAATAAGAACAAAGATACAAATAGCCAGTTCCCTCAGCCACCATTTTAGTCACAGCCTGCCTGTGCTTTTGGCTGTGTTACAAAATGAAATAAATCCCTTTATAATCCTTCACACTGGCTCTCAAATATATTTTCACAAGCACCAGAGCAGACCCTTTGGCATTTCTTCCCATAAATGTTCATTACTCCCCAACACCCATCACATCCTTTTACAAAAACATGGTGAGCCGAGATTCTGGTCATGCAGATGGTCAGAGGGGCCCAAGCTTGGGAGTCAGGAGAAGAACATGGCCATAGTCCAAATAGAAATTGCCTTATACACTCAACCACCTTCCCCAACTCTCCATAATCCTCCCCATCGCACACCCTTGACTTGACTTCTCCTTGCTCTGAACATACAAATTGACCATTTTCTACCTAGCAACATTCTCTTACATTGTTTAACCCCGAGTTGTTGCTTAACACGTCACACCATTTGTAGAGTCTTAGAACTCTTTAACCTCACCCCTGTGCCTAACTCAAGATGACTTCATATAGCACTCAATAAAAATTTGTGGAATGACTGAATTGAAGGTGAATCTGATATTTGTCGACACTGATAAAATAGAGAAAATCAATGTCAGGTTTCCC
The DNA here is from genome assembly GCF_000622305.1 of Nannospalax galili. Taxonomy (NCBI): domain Eukaryota; kingdom Metazoa; phylum Chordata; class Mammalia; order Rodentia; family Spalacidae; genus Nannospalax; species Nannospalax galili. Next base: position 7,325,350 of record NW_008330735.1, read on the forward strand.
AGCTAGATGTGGAAACAGGACAGCTATATAAAATGATCTGTGGGAGAAATTGCTTCCAATACTTTACTTTCAGTCCTCTGAAGGAAGCTGTTATAACAATGGACAATAAATACAGGGTGAATGCTGGATCACTGAAGGAGCAATTCTAACAGGAGTATGGAAGAGCCCAGAAAATCCGACTGCTTCTGCTTGGATATATACACAGGTGCACCGTGTGCACTGAAATCCACTTAACTTGATTTTATGGACAGTGATTCATGCAAACTCAGTTCCAAACTGCTCAGCACGGCTCAGTTAAATAAATTATAGCAAGAGCGAGTGAGCCAGCAGTAAGGCAAAAGACAGGAAATAAACTTGAGGTTGAAGATTGAAATTTTAGGAGTGCTTGATGTTCAGGAATCATCTCTCTTCAGGGAGTTAAGGTATTAAAGGTCTTTCAAGGTTAAGATCTTGATTTGACTGATGGGGAAACTGAGTCCCAGAGAGGACTGAGTACATGTCCAAAGTCACTGAGGGAATCACCCACAGAATAAGGCTACCAAATTCCAGGTTGGATCATTTCCCAGGTGCTTAGTTCTGTTTTGCTTTTTGTTTTGTTTGTTTGTTTCTTTGTTTTGTCTCATCAGGATCTGTAGTGTCTTTTTGCTACCACAGTGCCAAGCATACCAAAGAGACTGATGAATGACCATAACTGCTAGACTGGGGACAGCCAGAGTCAGCCTGAAGGTTAGGGAGGAGAAGATAGATCTAAGAAGGTAGATTTAGAATAAATCCCTATATGTTTTGAGACAGAGGACTCTGCTCTAAGCTGCCCTCCCCAGATGCTCAGTTTCCCAGCCCCCAGCTGGGGAGACACAGGGGTACTGTGGCTGCCCCTCTTGTGTAGTAGGCCTGCAACAGTGTTCCGTTCCGTTCATCAGTGGTTCTCCCTGAGGACCCACAGGACTTTGGTACTGCCCAGGTGTAGTGAGACCCCAGCAGAGATGGGTTTGCCTCACAAACCCCTCAGCACACACCAGTGTGATGCACACAATAGGACTACAGTAGCTCTGTGAGAAAACCTTGAATGCTTATAATTATCTGTGTTATTTTTTTCTGCCCTTAAGCTAGCTTGAGTTTTTTTTTCCTTTTTTTTTTTTCCAATGAAAAGATTCTTACATAAAGGAAATGATCCTGTGGGGCAAGGTGACCACTCCTCAGAGGCAGGGGGATCTCTGTGAGTTCAAGGTCAGCCTGGTCTACGCAGTGAGTTCCACGACACCTGGGACTACAGGGAGACCCTGTCTCAAAAAAAGACCAAAAAATAAAAAATAAAAACAAATAAAGGAAATGATCTTAGCAACTGGGTACATAAATTTAAGATATGGCATTTTTAAACCATGCCTATACAATCTTAGGGAATTGTCTCATCAAAAAATAATGTCTACTGCACCAACAGTAGTGGCACTTTTATCTTGGGGGTAATCAACAACTGTCTGATTGGACTTAAGAGCTTGTTCAGTAGGAGGGAAATCATGTGTGGTACTGTAAACATGGCCAAGTATATGTGGTTGGAGAGGTCACAGACCCTAGAAAACTTCTCTCTATCACTTCCCTAGATCAATGTAATTTCTTACTGTACTCTAAATATGTATCTTGATATTTACAGACAAATGGACTTTCCATCATTCATCAAAGGAGCTTCTTTTTGTAACAGATAGAGACTGTTAAGTTCCACGACGGGTCAAACGCATAAGTGACTGTGAGATGTTCATCCCTAAGTGACACATCTACAAGGCAACCTCTACACCTAAAGCTTGGGGAACATGGGAAAGAGGGAGCAGAAAGATTGTAAGAGCCAAAGGGACAACGTACCTGCTGCTACTTAACGCATTCAAGACATGATAGGGAACCTGCGCCCACGAAATCTCCACAGTGTGGCAGTCTAATGAGATCTGCATAATGATAAAACCAGATGACATGCCAATTTGGGTGTGGGAATTTTCACAGGCTCCCACCCCAAGATGAAGAGCTATAGGCAATCAGTGGATGCTGAGAGAGGGAGAATCAGTTTTCTCTAGGGACTAGCCCCTTGAGAGATTATCTAATCCCGAATGGGCAGCCCTAAACATAGGCGTATAAGAACATTATTAAATGGACTCAGTGCATGCATTACATGTAATATATGTCTATATCAATATATGTATGTATATATAACAAAAATAATCAAAGAAGAGGACAAGAAATTGAATGAGAGGGAGGTTGGGCATGGGAGGAGTTGGAGGGGACTGGGAGGGATGGAAATAATGCAAAGACAATACTCATGTATGAAATACAAAGATAAAAATTTTAAAAAAGAAGGAAATGATGTCTATGTCCCCTTCCCCAGGACTCTGGGCAGGGCTGTGGCTATCCTAACAAAGAGAGGTTAAAGGCTAATCAAAGATATACGTTGAGTTCCAAGGAGAAGTCTCGAAAGGCCTTGCAGCATTTGCCTCATACTGCTAAGACACCCATCAAAAGAAGCCATGATGCTATGAACATCCCGTCCCACCTAAACCTGACTGACCCCACTGCCAGGAATGTGTGAAGAAGCTTCTAGATGACTTTAGAGGTAACCCTGTCATTCAAGTCATCCCTGTTGAAGCCCCAAATATCTGAGAGCAATAATAGCCATCTTCCATGCCCTTTCCAAATCCTTGACCTGTAGGTCTTATGAACAGACAAAAAAAAGAGTAGCTGTTTTATGTTGCTGATTTGTTGGCAATTATTTACAAGACAATATATAACTGAAACAGAAGTACATAGAGGAATAAAAAAAAGATTAGGCAAGTGTGGTGGCTCATGCCTTTAATCCCAGCTCTTGGGAGGCAGAGGCAGGCCAGCCTAGTCTACATAGTGAGTTCCAGGTCAGCTGGGGCTAATGGGAGACCCTGTCTCAAACAAAAAAAGGAGGAGAAGAAGAAGAAGAAGAAGAAGAAGAAGAAGAAGAAGAAGAAGAAGAAGGAGAAGAAGGAGAAGAAGACGAGGAGGAGGAGGAGGAGGAAGAGGAGGAAGAGGAGGAAGAGGAAGAAGAGGAAGAGGAGGAGGGGGAGGAGGAGGAGGAGGAGGAAGAGGAGGGAGAATAAGAAGAGGGAAGAGGAGGAGGAGAAGGAGGAAGAGGAAGAGGAGGAGGAAGAGGAGGAGGAGGAAGAGGAGAAGGAAGAGAAGGAGGAGGAAGAGGAAGAGGAGGAGGAAGAGGAGGAGGAGAAAAAGAAAGAAAAGGAAAAAAAAGGAAAAAGAAAAGGAAAGAAAAAGATCAATTGTGTAGAGCTCTGTCTAGTTGCTGTGTACAGCTGGGGAGCCTGGAGCGCTAGGAGCAATCTGTAAATCTCAGGGACCCAAAGCCGGTTCATTAGCAAAGCTGACTTGTTGCAGGAAGATTGTACGTCCTTTGGTGGACACCTGAGGCAGCTCTGGGAGAAGACCTTTTTGTAAGACAGGGAGGCTGACATAGTGAATAGCCAGCCCAGCCTTGTCAGTCATAGGAGCATGCATGACCTTCAAATGGCTCAGGAGGGCTTGTAGTCTTTTGCATGCTTCCACCCATAGAATCTGGACTCCTTGGGTTGCCAGGGACAGAAATCCAACTTAAACTGTATGATCAGTACATGGAAAATGTGGCACAAAGGTAGTGATAAAATGAAACTTTATTCCTCTTTATTTAGTAAGAGATGATGGCATCACAGCACTCCTGAATGATCCAGGTATACAGGCTGCTATTTGGATGAAATCGTGTCCCCATGTGCTTCAGAAACATAGATCTTACATGCTTCAGGAAACAGACACTTTCCTAAGTGGCAGCCTGATATTTGACCTCTGACTGGTACCTTATCCATTAGACACAGCCACTGCAAGTAAACATTATCCCATTGGATCTAGCCACCACAGTACACATTATCTAGCACCACAATCATGCTGCAGACCACCACAAAACTTCAATGACCCCCTAACAATTAATACTCTGCTCATGAGTCTCTGAGTCCATTAGGAGTTTTCACTTGGCTTAGGAATGCTCACTCGGGCATCTACAGTCAAGGAGGGTAGGTTGAGAAAGGTAGGCTTGGCTATTCTTGGTTAGACTGAGTATCCTCACATAGCTAGAGACTTGTCCTGCCTGGCCGTGCTCCTGTTGTCTTTTTTTCCATTAGAGAATCAAGAGAGATCAAAAGCAAAACCCAGCACATTGTCAATTCTTCTACTTTCTATTGGGTCAGGCAAGTCACAAAGTCAGGTCATACATAGGGGATGGGAAATAATCTTCGGCTCTCAATGCGAGGAGCCACCAAGGAAACTATTTAAAAGGATACAGGAAGTAGTGAAGAGCCGCTTCTGAAACCATTAGCATTGCTCTCAACAGCAAAATACATTTATATCTGTGTTTTGACAGCATGCCCAGAACTTTGTAGTACCCCAGAATCACAGCATGCACAGGTTGAGAACCACTCATACAATGGTTAAGAATTAATACTGTAGAAATCAGACAGCTGGATTCTGTCTCCTCTGACACTTACTATATGGCCTTTTGCAAGATTCTCACCTCTCCAAGCCTCATCTCCTTCACCTAAAAAATGGGGCAATGATAGTACCCGTTACATGAGGTTATTGTGATGGTCAGTGTTAATTTTTAACTTGACCAAATCTAGAGTCACCTGGAAAGGGAATCTCAGTCGGGGATTACCTAGATTGGACTGATCTGTGAGCATGCCTGTGGGGGATTGCCTTGATTAGGTTAATGGATGGGAGAAGACTAATCTTAATCATGGGCAGGAGCATTTCCTGGACAGGGGATCCTGAACTATATAAGATACAGAATGTGAGCTGACCACTCATGTGAACGCATTCTTTGCTGTCTATCCTTGACTGTGGACATGATGTAAGCAGCTCCCTCGAGCTCCTGCAGCTAGACTTCCCCACCATGATGGACTGTAACCTGGAACTGTGAACCAGATAAACCTTTTCTCCCTTAAATTGTTTTTGTTGGTGTATTTTTATCACAGGAACAGAAAATAAACTGAGACACTTATAAAGATTAAATGGTAACATCTGATATGAAATGCCTAATATATGGATTGATGTCTAATATGCTTAATAAATAATAATAACTGTCATTACTAGTTTTAATATGGAGCCAAAACAGGATGTGGAAGACCTAGAGCCTCCCTGATACAATTGTTATTGAAATTCATTTAGTTCACCCTCAGTTTTGATAAAGGTCAAGGACAGACCTATGAAAGGAAAAAGATACATGAAAAATTAGCCTTCCAATTAAGAAATTAATTATATGTCCTTATGTGTTCTCCAGTTTGCCCCCAAGGTACTATAATTTTGAAGTAGTCTGGCCTTTACAGATATACCCAGACATTTAATCACAAGGGTTTTCAGTGTATTATTGCTAATTGCAGCAAAAAAATGGAACTATATGAGTTTGAATTAATATAATACCTTTGAAAGATGAAATGTAATGTAACTTTTTAAAATGATATTTCAAAACCGGACATGGTGGTGTGCACCTTTAGTCCCAGCTTGAGAGGCAGAGGCAGGTGGATCTCTGTGAGGCCAGCCTGGTCTATATGACAAATTCCAGGCCAGCTAAAACTATAAGGAGACACTGTCTCAGAACCCACTCCCCCAACAAGAAAACATGATATTGTAGGGGCCAGCGAGATAACTCAGAGTTATGTAAAGGTGCTTGACATCAAGCCTGATGACCTGAGTTTGATCTCTGGGTCGCACATGGTAGAAGAAAACCAATTCCCATTCAGGTTGTCCTCTGACCTACACACATGCACCATGGCATGTACACACTAAATAAATTAAATAAATAAATAAATAGAATTTAATGAAAATATTCAAAATGATGTATGCCAAGGATGTAGCTCAGTGGTAGAGTACTTGCATAAAACCCTTGGTTTGATCCCCAGTACCGAAAGAAAAAGAATACCTGCATTCAATGAGATAGAATGATATCAATGATTTATAGCTTTGAAAAGTATTGACTCTGTATACAGGGATCAGTTTTTGTGGTTCGCCCACGATGCCTAGCACAACTAAAGTCTGCTATTGAGGGTTCTGAAGTACTCTAATTCAACAGAGAACTCCTTTCATATTACAGTAATATTTTCCTGATTTCAACTACTTGGAATTATTTTTCAACTCCTATTCTAGACGCAATCATGAATACACTCTTAACAATGTGTTCTTCCTTATTAATTAAGGGCAGCAGGCAAATCAAAACACACTGAGATCCCGCAAAGCACTTGCTAAAATTAAAGCAACGGACAGTAGCAAGCATGGTGAGGAAGAGGAGCAGGCAGAGGCCATGCATACATCACTTTGCAAAGAGTTTGGCCTAAGTTGCAAAATATGAACATATACATAACTCTATACACGACCCAGGTATCCACTCCTCGCTGATGCTCAGCCAGAATGTATGAGCATGTGCCTTAAGAGACAAGCACAAGAATGTCCATTCAGAATAGTTACAAACTGGAAATCGCCCATATGTCATATATAGTTACATTGATAACCTGTATTATACTGACATATGAAATATTCTGTATTACTGACAGCAAATGAGGCACATAAGGAATAAAACAAAGTAAAACAGCAGACGCCAACATTAAAATACACCCACCCATATTATATGGTTCCATTTATATGAAGTTTAAGCACTCAAAATGAAGCTATAGTATTGGAACCTTTTTAAATGATTTTTTTTTCATTTAAATTATATGTGTATGTGTATGTGTTAGGAGAGGGGTATGTACACGTGAGTGCAGGTGCTCACAGAAGTGTTGGATGCCCCAGGAGCTGGAGTTAAAGGCAATTGTGAGCCACCCTACATGGTTGCTAAGAATTGAACTCAGATCCCCCAGAAGAGCAGTACATGCTCTTAACCACTGAGCCATCTCTTCAGCCCAGCATTAGAACCTTTGAAAAAGAAGATGAAGAAATAGTGATTGGACTGGAGTAAAAGAGAGGCTTCCAGGGAGCTGGTAATAATGTATTTTTACATTGTTTTCATTTGGTTTATTTTTTGTCATTCAGAGACAGGATCTCCCTGTAGCCCAGCTGCCCTAGAACTCACTATGTAGACCAGGCTAGCCTTGAACTCACAGAGACCCACCTCCCTCTGCCTCCCAAGTGCTGGGTTATTTATTATTATTATTAATAATAATGATTATTATTATTTACTTTTATAGCCGGGTGTTGTGGCACATTCCTTTAGTCCCAGCAGTCGGGAGGCAGAAGCAGATGGATCTCTGTGAGGCAAATCTGGTGTACATATCGAGTTCCAGCTACAGGGAGACCCTGTCTCCTAAAAAATACACAAAATTTTTGTTTTTATTTTATGTGTCTGAGTATTTTGCCTGCATGTATGTAAGTTCACGCATGTATGCAATGCCCAGAGGCTAGAAGAGGGCGTCAGACCCTCCTGGGAACAGAACCCAGGTCCTCCAGAAGAGTAATAAGTGCTCTTAACCACTAGACCACCTCTCCAGTTCTTAATTACGTATTTTTGATGCATGTCAGAGCCACATGGTGTTTGTCTTATAACTTATTGAACTGTATACTTCATCATCTGTGTACTTTCTTTGTATATACGATATACATATACACTGTGATGATTTTAATATAGCAAATTGAAAATGGATCATGTAATAAGACATGGCCTTACTGCCTGTGCTGAGAGTTGATACTTAAACTGGGGTTATGATTCTGCAGGGGAAAAAGAGATGTCCCTCTGAGAGCTACCTAAATCCCCAGGAGTCTTGGGGTGCCATATAAACAGCAGGCACAAGGCAGTTCCTGATGGCAGAGCCCAAGCCAGCAGCAAATTGCCCAGCAGAAACCCTTGTTGAATTTCTGCAAGGAGTCCAACAAGGTTGGAGACTCATGAGGCCGGCTGCAGTGGCCCGTGGGAGCCAGTCCCTCTGCCTGGGATGGAGATAGGCATTTTGAACAGAACAAAGTCCCTCCCAGGCCCCTCCCTGCCCACCACCGAAGAAGCTGTTTCCAGAGGCCTAATGGAACAACTAACTGTAAGCTAGGAAGAGGAAATTACACAATGGATGTTGAAATGTGGGCTTGTTGAAAAGTTGTCACTCTAGTAATGAATGCCCTATTTCCTGTTTCTTTTCTTTTTCTTCTTCTTCTTCTTCTTCTTCTTCTTCTTCTTCTTCTTCTTCTTCTTCTTCTTCTTCTTCTTCTTCTTCTTCTTCTTCTTCTTCTTCTTCTTCTTTTTCTTCCAAAAGTTAAATGCTGGGCATAATTAGCTAGTAAAAAAGCAAGCTTGGCAGCAGAACAAAAATAGCACATTTTGGGAGCCCAAGCCAATTAAAATTGTTTATGCAGCCATTTAGCAATATTTTTCTCCAAACTGTTATAACCAGGAAACATGTAGCCTGAGACTGTAAGGCAAGTCCCTCTGAAGGAAAATGGCCCCCACACTGATCCCTTAAACAACCTGCTGTTCTCAGGGGATTTTAGAGTAAGAATGAACACTTCCATCCTCCAGAGCTCTCTGAGCCTCCCCGGGATCCACAGCATCACTCACTCTGCAGAAGTGCTGTTGATGAGGTTCCGCAACCTGTGAATGTTAAGATTAGCCAAGCTCCCAATGCCATAGAGAGGCCAGCGATTATGGATTTAGCTGCCTAATGTGGTCATTTCAATCATCTCACTGATGCTGCGATCAGACTGAGTGTATGAAACATTTTCATTAATAACTGGGCAGTTAAGAACTGGTGTTTGGATTAGTTGCCAGAACTCTGCAAAATAGCCCTTGGCCAACTTGGTTGTGACTCTCTACCTCCTCCATCACTGCTCTCCCTATCAATAGATCACTGAAAATCTTCCATCTCCGACTGGGTGGGGTAGCACATGCCTTTAATCCCAGCATTCAGGAGACAGGGACAGGTAGGTCAGATCTCTGTGTAGTCTACACAGTGAGACCCTATCACACACACACACACACACACACACACAAAAAAAAAACCCAAAAAACTTCCATCTTCAGGGCTTTCTTTCTTTTCCTCTCTTGCCTCACTGTCAAAGCCTGCCTTCTGTCTACAGTACGGTACAGCATTGAATGACATTGATCCCAGCTTCTGGCTAAGAGATGAAGCTTTGCTTATGGAATTTCAGACATTATCCAATAGGATCAAGGAGTGAGATGTTTGGACACAGAGAGCTCCAAAAATTTACTCAGGGGAAATAGTATGTTTTATTTATTATATTAGCCCACTTGACTGAACTTTTTTTTTTTTTTTTTTGTTTTGAGGTTTGATACACCGTGGAAAGCTTCTTTTGGCATCCAGTCATGGGTCATTATTCTTTGTTTTCATTCATTCCCTCCTCATTTCTTTAGACCTAGAAGCTCTTGCCTTGTCTTAGTTTGGTTAAGTCCTCTCTGGGGTCCTGGCTGCAACTCACAGGCCCTGAGGCATTGAGGGCTCACCTGCTCACCTGGGAGGCTGATTCTTTCCAGGTGTTGTCGTCACCAGACTGAACAGACTTATTCAAACAGCCGAAGAGCTGGCTCTTACCTTCTTGCTTACCTACAATCATTTATTCACTCATGCATTCATTCATATGCAGAAAGTAATATATGAATCAGAAACAATAAGTTAGCTTGATATTAAAGGCTCTGCTTGGCTTGATCCCAGCCTCCCTGCCTCACTTTTTCTTTGACCACTCATTTTCCTGAGTTTGCCAGGACTGTCTGGGCTCTGAAGTGCACACTGTACTTTCTTACGTCTGTGCTTTGCACAGGCCCTGTCCCCTGCCTGTGTTCCTTTGTCTCCACGTAGCCAGATTCCTTCCATCATGTAAGGACAACCTGAACCTCACTTTTTACACATGAAGACATCCATAGCCACAATGGTCTTCTATTTACCTGCACTCTAAAAACAGTTATTCTTCAACCTGCACATGGCCTCTAGTCAAGGACCACCTTTGACATGTCCTGCATTGCTATTGAGCACATTCCTTGTGGGTGGGAGGAGGGGTAGAGTAGCATAGGGCCAACCTCCCTACTGCAGCCTATGGGCAACTGAGTCAGAAGGGGACCTCCTAGTCATCGTTCTACCCCTAGTCCCCACAGGAATTTCCTGCCCAGCCCCCCATTTCCTCTTCTCCAGGCCCTTTAAGTCATGAATTTCCGTGCCAGTTCCTCCATTCTTTCTCTTTCCACTTCAACAGCATTACAAGGCTTCAGATAAGAAATCCCTATGAGGTCAGTTTCAGCTCCATAGTCCCAAAGCCCAGAGACTTTATTCTGGTTCTACAGGGAGATGTAGGGCATCAGCTATAAGCTAGCCAACCAATGTCCTTGATCGGCTCCTATCATTCATTCATTCATTCAAAAAATATTTTCTATACCAATTCACATACCAGGTTCTGTTCTAGGCCCTGAGGAGCCAGTGGTGAACAGATCTAGCCCGCTTTCCTTCCCCAAGGAGTGAGCAGTTTAGAAGGACGTCTAGGCAACTAAATAAGCAGGCACCATGCAAATTCTGTCTGGTGAAACTGTGAGAGCATTAAGGCTTCCTAGATGGATGTCATTCTGTTTCCCAGTATCTGTTCAGAAGCAAGATCCACAATGCTCTACGGTTCATTTCTGTTGCTTGCGACCAACAAGCCAGATGGTCATCATCCACAACCTGCTGCTGACAAATGCAAGTCTCCCTTTCATTTTTTGTTCTGAAGAGAGAAAATTAATGTTGTCTGGAGCTTGAAGGCTCCTTTCAGCATTTTGTGGAAGAAGGAAGGACTGGGGTGCCAGAGCCATGGACCATGGGACATTAGATGATGAAGGAACTGCCTGACAAACAACTAGTGTGCCAAACAAACATTTCCAGGGAACGATGGTTGCCTAAACACTATCGATTCGAGTCCACTAATGGTTCAGGTTTGGGGGCCTGGGGGTCACAACTGTGCCTCGCTCAGCACAGCACATTCACTGCATCAGGCCTATTTTCTGGTGTCAGTAGGGAAATAGGAGACTATTAGGGAGCATCTTATCAGGAACTGAGCTCAGTGTCACTGGGGAGACAGTGGCAATTAGCATGATGGAAACCATGAGGCAGCTCAGCTCCTGGCCAGGTGCAAAAGAAATTAGCAGGAGGTCTATTAACAGATCAGAGTAGGCCTCCACAGGGTGAATGCCTGGGCAGAAGCTGATGCTCTGTTTTCTCTGACTGGGAAGGACTCCCCACTGTCCCTTGTTACCTTCTGATTTGCTATATGCACACACATTTGCTAATGTCTGTCCACATTGCTACCTCTGCCCCAGTTGAAAAGTAGTAGCAACCCCTCTCTTTGAATAGTGCTCTCACCTTTGAGGCAAGGGCCCCAAGCTTTGGAGCCTGGAGTATCTGCGGTAGATGTGAATAAGACAGATATTGTCTTTACCTTCAAGGAAGAGAACACTGAGTGAATGTGCAAGGGGGCTTATTTACATATGTTTTTTTATAATTATTTTTATTTTGTATGAGTGTATTACCTGCATGCATGCAAGTTCACCCATGTTGTGCAGTGCCCATGGAGGTCAGAAGAGGGTGTCATAGCCCCTGGAACTGGAGTTAGGAACAGTTGTTAGCTGCCATGTGGGATCAGCCAGTGTTCTTAACTGCTGAACCATCTCTCCAGTCCAAAGGGGGTGTATTTTGAAGAACCCCCATACAAGTCTCATCATTTCTCTCCCCTTCCATCCCAAACACACATGACTGTAAAAGAACCAAATGTGGCCTATAACCTGGGAACCCCATTTCCTTGCCTTCCAGGAGTTTACTGGGTAACTTCCCTGAGCTTTGGTTTCTCTGAACTATGAAATGAAGCAATCATGGGGGCTGGAGAGATGGCTCAGCAGTTAAGAGCACTGACTGCTCTTGCAGAGGACCTGGGTTTGATTCCCAGCACCTACATCGCAGCTACGAACCGTCCTTAACTCCAGTTGTTCCAGGGGAAACTGAAGCCCTCTTCTGACCTCCGTGGCATTGCTCAACGTGGATGCACTCACATACATGCAGGCAATACACTCATACACATAAAAATAATAAATAAAATATTAAAAAAAAAAGAAATGAGGCAATCATTAGATGTTTTCCCCATTAGCCCAGGTCCCCTAAGAAGCATAGGCCAAGAGGGGATGAAACATGCAGCGAAGTAACAAGGAGAAGCAGTCATGAGAAAGATACAAGGAATGTTGAGAAGAGTTGAGAAAGCCTCAGACCACAAGGCATGTCTGACTCCAAGTCAAGCAGAGAGGTGAAAGGAAGTCTAAGGAAGATTTAGGATGGTCATTAGGGACACCTTGGGCCAAAGTCAGCTATAAAAGGCATCCAGTGTTTCCTAGGAAGAGACCAGCCTCAGGTTCTCCTGCTGTGCCCATATGTAAGATCAGCCAGGGGTCCTGTCTGGGAGCACAAACAGAAGGGATTAGGGACCTTCTGTAGTTAGAAGGCTGCAGGCTGCTGTAAGAATCCTTTTGGCCATAAAGATCCCTCCATAGCCCTGGTGCTCAGATGCTCAACATGTCAGCAGACCCCAGACCCATGTCAGCCCCAGAGGGTCTGGCTGCACACCACCCAACAAGCTGGCCTCCTGACTGGCCCCCTGTGGCAGCTGCTCTCGCCACTCCCTGATGGCAGGATGTTTCTGTTCATGTGACACATGAGGATCAAATGCTTCCTGTCTCTCCTATTTTTGGCCTGGCTTTAGTCTTTAGAGCAGGGAAGTCAGGGGCTTTAGTTCCCTGCTGTCGTCTTTGTTTGAAGTGAAGCCAAACAACAGAGGTCCCACCCTGATCACATCTTCCTGCCTTCCTGGAGCCCCCCAAGCCTGGCAACAGACCGGCAGTACCTCTGTGTACATGTCAGCACTCAGGAAGCAGTATACCTTCAACTTATAGATGGTTTCTAGGCTCAGAAAAACCTAGACTCCAGCTTCTACTCTTTTACTTCCTACTAGATAATGAGCACATGAAATGACCTTAACTTTCTTATCTATAAAATGAGGACAGGGGGCTAGGGAAATGTCTGCTTTTGTAGAGGATTTAAGTTCAGTTCCCAGCACCCACACAGCAACTAACAACCATTTATAACTCCAGTTTCTTGGGAATCCAACACCCTCTTCTGACCTCCATGGGCATTGCATGACACAGGTACACTTACATACAGGCAGGCAATACACTTGTACACATAAAATAAAAATAACACCAGGCATGGTGGAGAATGCTTTTAATCCTAACACTCAGAAGGCAGAAAAAGAGAGATCTCTGTGAGATGGAGGCCAGCCTGGTCTACATAGTGAGTTCCAAGTGGACTGGGGCTAGGGAGACCCTGTCAAAAACATAAATAAATAAAAATAATAAATAAAATAAAATCAGGCTGTGTGTGGTGCCTACCTAAGAGTCATTGTAAGATAAGGCACATGAAGTCTTTAACATAGCGTGCCACATGGCACATGCTCAATAAATGACCCCTATTAGAGATGCCACTTCCTAAAGACTCAGGACTGCCACTGGGTCTCCTTTCTTAGGAAGTGTACAGACACAAGGACACAGAGCAAGCCACTCTGACTTGGAAACTGACTGGAGAAGTCTATCACACTCTGGTCTGTCTCATTCATTTCTGATTTCTGCAGAGCTTCCCTCTCAGGTCTGCGTCTCTAGTCTCCGAAGCTCATTGTTAATGTCCCAGACGCATCATGCCATAATGTATAGAGACAAGCATGCAGGTGTGATGACTACAGTCTAGGCACTGAAGGGATTGAAGGAAGAGTGCTGGTTGATAGGATGGCAGACAAGGCAGGAGGCAGCTGAGGTACCAGGCTCAGGACCTAAGGGCTTCATAGACCATATTAAGGAATTGGACTCGAACCTGAGGGTAATAGGATGCCTTTAATGGATTTCAAGTGGGAGAGTGATGTGATCAATTTTTTCTGATGGCTTTGGAGTAGCTTACCAGGGTTAGCCTCCCACTAACCCATTCCCTAGAATGGAAAAAGTGAAGAGAAAGGTCTGGAACTGTCCCCTTAAAACCACAGCCTGCTCAAACTTTCCCTGACCTGCTGGGTCTGAACAAAGGACCTGAGGCCAGCTGGAGAGGAGTCTTGTAGATTACTCACAGTTCCCTTCCGGAGAGGACAGGCGCTGATGTGTTTTCTCTTGATAACACTGGCTCCTTTCGAGCAATAGAGCTTCCTGTCTGATGGGAGGGAAATTATGGCACCTCCAAGGAGCAAATGCTTTAAACAAATCCAGTTTTAGCCTCCAATAGCAGAGGTGTCTGCTCACCCATCAACCATTAGTACCAGGTTAAAGAAGAGAGAGGTCTGAAGATGTCTGTATCCAGAAGTGTGTCTCTGAATCTGTCTGATGAAAGATGCTGGGGTCAAAGGGAATCTAGGACCCAACCTTTAGCAGCTCCAGAGCTGCTGGCTCTCTGGCTCTCTACCCCTAGAATCTGGCACCAGGGGCCTGTGAAGAATAACCTCAAGGCTTGATCTACTGAGGTAAATCTGAGCTGCCTCGGGCCAAACTCAGTGCTCCTGGGTTGGCCTGCTGGAAGGGGTCATCAGGAAACCGGTATGGAGTCCATTCTCATCCATCAACAGAGTGAACGCTGCTTTTCTGCCCCACCCTAAGAGATTTAAAAACAGAAAAATTCCATCTCCAAATGAGCATTCCTACCAGAAACCATTAGCTGTCCTAAATGTGACCTTTTATCTGCTGGAATATCCCTCAGTCCCTGCCTTCTATTTTAAAGCTGAGAAAAGAGTAAGAAGGAGATAGTGACATTACCTAACTCACGCCCTATTGCGATGCCAGGCACTGCTCTGAGCACCGTGTATGTACTAAATCATGGAATTCTTCCAATGACAAGGGTCCCATTATTACTTCCACTTTTTTTTCTTTAAAAAAAAAAACTCTGTGTGTGTGTGTGTGTGTGTGTGTGTGTGTGTGTGTATGTGTGTGTGTGTGTGTTGCAGGCCCATGAGTGTGCGGGTGCACTCACCTGGACGAGGACATGCAGAGGCCAGAGCAAGAAAGAGTGTCTACCTCTTTTGCTCTCTATCTTACTGCCTTCAGACAGGGTTTTTCAATGAACCGGAAGCTCATTATTTCTGCTAGCCTGGCTAGCCAGTGAGCTCTTGGGATCTGCCTACCTGTCTTTGCCCTCAGTGTTGTGGTTATAGGCAAGCACAGCCATGTTCAGCTTTTTACATGGGTGCTGGGGATTTGAACTCAGATCCTTGTGCTTGCAAAGCAAAACAAGTGCTCTTACCCACTGCGCCATCTCTCCAGGTCCCTATTTCTACTTTTTAATGACTTGACTAGGGGCACAAAGTTTAGAAGCTTGCCAAGGGGCTAGGGAAGTGGCTCAGTCAAAAATGTATCTGCCTTGCAAGCATGAGAACCTGAATTTTCTCATTAGATAGCCAGATCTAGTCAAACCGGTGAGCTCCAAGTTTAGTAAGAGACCCTGTCTCAAAAGATAGGGGCTGGGTGGGGGCTGGAGAGATGGCTCAGCAGTTAAGAACACTGGCTGTTCTTCCAGAAGACCCGGGTTCAAGTCCCCCGAACCCGCATGGTGGCTAACAACTGTCTGTACAGCTCCAGTTCCAGGGGATCTGACATCCTCTTCTGACCTTTGAGGACATTGCACAATGTGGGTGCACTTACATACATGCAGGCAATACACTCATACACATAAAATAAAAATAATAAAATATTTTTAAAAATAGAGTGTAGGGCTGTGGTGTACACCTTTAATCCCAGCACTCAGGACACAGATCTCTGTGAGATAGAGCCCAGTCTGGTCTACATAGTGAGTTCCAGGCCAACTGAGGCTGCACAAAGACCCTGTCTCAACAAAAAGAAAAGGAAATACAGTATAGAAGATACCCAACATTAACCTTTGACCTCTACATGTACGTACACATCTGTATACACCCACATGAATACATACTACATAACACACGCATGCATGCGCACACACATGCACCCCACACACAAAGAAACTTGCCAGATGTCGCATAACCAGTACATGGTAAAGCCAGATTCCAAATCCAGGCAGTTCCCACTGCAAGCTCTGTGCTTATAACCACCATGACACTGCCTCTGAAAACTGCGTTTTCCTTCAATCTTGTAGCCTTGTTCTGTGCCAAGCCCTGGTGCCATCCTTACCTCTTCCTGGAGGTTTTCCTGAGCCCACCAGTTACTAGAAGGCAGAAACAGCCATGTTGCCATCTCTGCCTCCTTGCCACTTAGCACCTAGTTGATGCTCAGAATATTTAGTGTTAAATATTCCCATGTACAGAGCACTGCTGGAAGACTACATCTCTCCAGGGCTTAGGTATCCAGTTAGTGTCCCCTATGTTGCAATCATTTGTAATATGCTTGTGATCATTCCCATAAGTGACTATTTGTTTTGTTTTTTTGTTTTGTTTTGTTTTGATTTGAGTTGTTTTAAGACAAGCTCACATTGCTCAGGCTGGCCTTGAACTTTCTATGTAGCCAAGAATGACCTTAAATTCTTGATCTTCCTACCTCTACCTCCTAAAAGATGGGATTACAGGCACATACCATCAGTTCTAGTTTACAAGTGACTTTTATGTCCTGGGAGAGGCTGTCAGATCCTGTGGACTTCCTTAGCAGGAAGTTCAATCCAAAACACACATTTACTTAGTGCCATCCCCTGAATGCCCACTTTCATGCTAGGTGTAGGGGTAAAATAGCTCCCTCAAAATGTCCTAATCCCAGAACCTGTGGATATGCTGTTATAGCAAGGGGGAGGGTGGTCACATTTATAGATGGAAATAAGGTACTGCTCAGCTGATCCTGAGATTGGAGGTCTCCTGGGTTATCTGCATGGGCTCAGTGTAATCACCAAGGTCCTTCAAAGCAAGAGACAGAGTCTAATCTAAAGATGCCTGCCATACTGGTTTAGAAGATAGAGGAAGGGAACCAGGCAGCCTTGAGAGTCTCCTGGGAGTCCAGAGGAGTACGGCTCTCTGACACCTGGACATTATCCTCAGGAGGACTCCTTTCAGACTTCCAACCTCTAAAACTGGAAAATAATAAATTTGGGTTGTTTTATGCCAATAAATCTGCAGTCATCTGTTACAGCTGCCATAATTTGTTTTTAATTTTTTAAAGATGAATATACTGATGCTAGATATACAATAGAGGACAAAATATATAAGGTCTCTATCCTTAAAGAGCTTGCTGGGGGCTGGTGAGATGGCTCAGTAGGTAAAGAAACCTGCTGCCAAGTCTAACAACCTGAGTTCCATCCCCGGGACCCATGTGGTAGAAGGAAAGAACCTACTCCTGCAAGTCGTCGTTTGACCTCCACAGGTCTGCCATGGCACATGCGTCCATCCCCCTCCTCACCAAAATGAAAAATAAATAGCTTGATGTACATCTCTGTGTGGACTCTATTCTGGTAAATAGTCCCTGAATCACATTAGGCCTCACAAGCCTTTGTGGAGCAGTGTGAGATCTGCCCCTTTGTGGGGCCCAAAGCCTGTCAATGGGCCTACCTGACTTCTCTTGCTGGGCTGCCATTTATTAAGTATTTGCTATGAATGGGACTCAATCAACTGTTTTGCATAGGTATCTAATTTCACCCTGGCCACAACACTCTCAGGTATTTTTAATCCCCATTTGCCAGTGAAGAAATTGAGGCTGTAAGAGGAAAAACGACTTTTCTAAGACCACACAACTAGTACATAGCAGGTAAATTCAAGACTTAGGGCTCTAGAGTCCATGTTGTCACCTACTTCACCTCTGCTGCATCCTCTCCGGGGTGGTGCATGAGGCCGCCCAGCTCACTGCCGTCACCACCTCAGGCCCCTCAGAAAGCAGATGCAGGGGCCCACTCACCAGTTCCAGTAACAGGGCGGAGTCCTTTGTTTGGGCAGACTCAGTTCCCACCCTTGTGTACAGAGGGTGTTTTTCTCCCAGAAGCCTGACAGAGGCTGAGATAAGCATGCTCCAGGCCTGTTCATGAGGGTAACAGCCTTGGGCAGTCTTGGGTAGACTGGGTGGATAAAGGCAGCACCCAGTGGTACTGAAGGTGCATGCCAAGTACAGGGTGAGAGAAATGGGCTATATTTTAGGGAGCTGTGACCCAGGGAATGGCCTCAGAGGTCCCAGAGACTGGGAGCTGGCCTTCCACCAGGCCCTTGCAGCCAGTCAGTGTCATCCTCTGAACCTTCTCCTTTGAGCAGGCTGTGTTTCCACCAAGTAAAGGCCCTCAGTTGCTTTTGGAGAGAAAGGAAAGACAGTAACAACAACAACAACAATAATAGCTACTACTTATTAAATGCTTGCACAAACACTAAATTAATCCCATTGACTCCTTACAACAAACATTTAGGATCCCCTCTCATCATTCTCACTTTATAAATGAGGAAACTGCTCCTCAAAGAATTAACTTGCCAAAGTCCCATAGCTAGTGACCATAGGGCCCAGTCTCCCCAGTTCCAGAATCTCCCCAGTTCCAGGTATTAGGGAACACACTTGTGATTGGCAGGTTCCTCCTGGTCATCATTACCAAGTAGACGTGGAAGAAGAGTACCCTCTGCCCTGCTTCTGTTTTTCCAGGGATCCTGGCTTTGGTGAGGATCTGGCTGCCCCTGTTGGAGAGTTTTGCTATGGGACTCAGAAGTCTCCAGCCAGCAAAGGGTATGTGTATGTGTGTGTGTGTGTGTGTGTGTGTGTCCGTGGGGCGAGCCACACTATCATGCTGAAGTGGAGTGGAAAGGAAGTGACTCAATCATCAAAGGCCTGGTCTTCCTCGGGGAACAGTCCCTAATCACAATTATCCCACTACAATAATACCGGTTCAGAGAGGCTGCGAGCCGGGGCACTGTGTGGCCATGTAAACTGTTTCCTGAATCTGCCAAGCCCAACAGTATTTAGCAATTAATAGAATCCAGCTTGGTCAACTGCTCTGATAAGGCCAGAGCCTCGCTGCTGTGGCCTTGTTGTTCTAATGACGAATAGCCCAAGCTCCCTGCAGCACAGGGACACAGGGCCTGGGACCCCCAAGAGGCCATAGAGAGCCAAGAACATTCTATCTGGTTTGGAAATTTCCTGGAGGTGAAAGTTATTTTCATTCTCAGGCTAAAGAAAAGTTCTGATTATCTGGGCCATCCTCTGGACCCCAGTGGCAAATGAATGTTTTTGGAACCAGGCAGGACCCCTGTAGCCTAGGACAGAGACCCGCAGACAAGCAGGCACTTCATTAGGTGGCTCACAGGAAGGAGTAAGGAAAAGTTAATACAGTGTGACCTCTAGTCATGTTTGGGACAGTCAAGAGGCCTATAATAAATTGCTTAGATGGCTCAGTGAGTAAGGTGCCTGCTGCCAAGCCTGACCCATATGGTAGAAGGAAAGAACTGACTCCTAAAAGTTGTCCTCTGACCATCGCATGCACACTGTGGCACACATGTGCCCACCCACATACACACACAATAAAACAATTTTTGTAAACGTAGAGAAGGGCTTAGGGAAATGACCTATAGTCCCATAAACTATGGTTCCTGGATGCCACATTTCACAGCCTAAGGCCCCTCCTGGATCTCCTGGGGGGTGGGGGTGGGGCACAGTTTGACCAATGATGTGGTCCAGCATCCCCTAGCCCAGACAACAGGATCCAACAAGGTGAAAGTTCTTAACATGGTTCTCCTGTTCTTGTTTTCATCTGGTCATCAATGCCTTCATTTCATGTCACAGGGTGAGGCATACTAATTTTCTGGCAAAAAAGTCAAGTTTCTCTAGGGGGGAAGCTGGTTAATTAACTTGCTTGGACCACAGGCCAACTTCCATGGCTGGGTCGGTCCAGCCAAATGAGGTGTGGTGACGCCTCAGGGGAGTGGCGACCTCAGAGCTTGCTCACTTTCCCCCTCCCAAGAACAATGCAAATGACAGTGAAGGGATTTGTGCCTGAGTGGCCCCAAGAACCCCTGGGTGGGGGAAAGGGTGAGGCCAGAGGATGTGGACGTTTTAAAATTGGCCCTCACTTTGCCCGGAAGACTCTGTCGAGGTGATTTGCAAATTGTGCGGGGTAATTTCCTCCAATTTTGGCCTTTTGTGTTGCTGTGAGTGGCTGTTCTATGTTGGGACTCATTCTGCTGAAAGTTCTTAGTAGAAGTCACTTTTAAAGCTCTACTGGTTTTACACTTGAAGAGAAGGTGAGGTAGTCTCAGAACAGAAGGGAACTGGGTAAAAAACAATTTACCTGTGTGGAGTTAAGTCCCAGCTCTGTGCTTCCTAGCTGTGTGACCTTGGAGTTCTTTAACTTCTCTGTCTGTCTCCATGCCTAAAATATAGTGATACAACTCAAGCCTCACTGTACAGGGTTATCATGCTCAATGCAGGTAGATGCTCACTACCAACATACTGAGCTTTTAATTTTTATGTTGTGCTAGAGTATTCTTCCTGGCCCCCAGTGTCAAAACCTTCCTCAGGAACAGCAGACCTATGAAACACCTCTCATTAAATGTAGTAGAATGGAATACACAGTTCAAACCCAGGCCAGGCCTGAATACCATCAGGGACAAGGGCTGGTGGTGGGATGTGGAGACTCACTATCCTGCCCGGGTGGCCCATCCCATTTCAGATAGTTATGGTTGACAGACGTGTCTTCCTTTTACTGAGTCAAGGAAGTCTCTCTGGAGTCATCATTTAGTTATTGCTGGGCTTTCCAGAATCACAGGAAGTTAGTCTGGTCTTTGTTCTACATGGAAATCCTTCAAATCTGAAGACAATTGGCACACCCAAGTTGTTCTCTACTCAGAGTGGGTGGGAGCCCTTTCCTGAGGTGAGCCATTCTGCTGGAAGCAATCTTCACTGAATTTCATGGAAGGCTGAGGTCCAAGCCATCAGAAAGCTCATCTGGCTAATGAGAAACACATTATACATTTCATGTCTTTGGTTACACAAGTGAATCTCCCCTCTTACCTTCACCCAAACTATTAGGGGTGACTGATGAACAGGAGGTGGTTATGGAGAACAATCCTCTCCTCCCTCCCAGTGCCCCTTAGCTGGTGGAACATTTTCACTCCAGCTCCTCGGAAGTGCTAGAGGTAGTTTTACTGTCAAGATGCAGGGCCCCTCTGAGGTGGGGCTGCTGCTCAGCCTCTCCTAGGCAGGGCAGCAGGTTGGGTCAGATAACAGCTGGATCTAGGCAGCAGGGAGCCACAGGAAGACCAGTTCTAATCTCTCAGGCCAGGTTGTTTGAGCATCTGGGATCTGGAAGAGGGTATTAATCTTTAATGTACTTGATTGGGCCCAGGAGGCTTTCCCCACCCGTCCTTTTCATGCAACAGTTAGCTGCCACAGAAGATAACAGTCCATTGCTCCCCATCATACCTAGTTCAGAGGGAATGTCTCACTTTGTCTTTGAGTTCTGTCAATGAGAATTGCAATACTCCTTGCTTGGTTCATCATCATATTGAACCTTCGTTCATACCATGCATATTTGAGCCTGAAGTTACTTGGGTGTTTTAATCCTTGTCCACTTAGAAAGTGCCCACTCTTCATTCATCCATCTTTCTATCCATTAATGCATTTATTCAGTAACTTATTTCTTTTTTAATATTTTATTTGTTTTTATTTAATGTGCATGCATTTATTGCCTGCATGTATGTAAGTGACCTTGGAGGACAGAAGAGGCCATCAGATCCCTTGGAACTGGAGTTATAGACAGTTGTTAGCGGCCATGTGGGTGCTGGGATTTGAACCCGGGTCTTCTGCAAAAATAGCCAGTGTTCTTAACTGTTGAGTCATCTCTCCAGCCCTCAATAACTTATTTCTGAGTTCCTACTGTATGCTAGGCACTGTGGTAGCCATGGAGCTATATATAGTGGTAAGCAAAAGCAAAACCAGATAGATTTCTGCCTTGACGAAGCTTAAGATCGTAAGTGGCAGAGACAGTTATTAAATAAGTGTTAGAACGCATACGCAACAACAAAGCAATCAGGAGTAATAAAGAAGAGGAGAGCTCTGAAGGAGCCCACACAGGACTATGGAACTCAGGAAGACCTTGCCAAGAAAGCCCTCAGGAAGACAACGGGAGCCTGTCACTCTCCACTCCCCATGTTTCCCAGGAGCCTAGCATGGTCCTCAGCACATAGCTGATAGGTAATAAAGCTCCATGAATGCCTGAATGGGTACATGTACTGACAGTCAATACATGACCTTTGACTGGAGTACTAGACTGAATGGGATCTCTGTGCAGCTTTCCAGAGTTTGTATGTTTCCATGCGCATGGTGTTTTGATCCTCAGAATGCACCAAGTAGCGGAAAGATGAGTATTATTTTCTGTTTGATGGGTAGAAGAATTTACGAAAAGTGTCCTAGAGAGGAAGTGGGGTGGGAAACAGCCTGGGAGGAGCTTGGCCTTTTAGCAGGGCTGAGAGCTGTAGACAGAGGACTATAGCAACTTTGCCACATTTACTCATGCCTGGGGTGCTCCTGAACTAAAGTTCACACAACGAATCCCAAAGGAAAGATTTTTGGAACTTTCTTAGGTTCTTGTGACAACAGCGTTTGCACATGATTGATAGAATAAATTCTCAGATCAGTGGCAGTGTCCCAGGAAGGGAAATCTCACTCTTCAACTCTTGACAAAACTCTAAATTCAATGAATAGTTGTTGAGTGTTTCCTAGGGAAAGGTACTACTCTGGTACAAGTGTGCTTTTATATCTTAGTAAGGGGAATCACCTTCCAGAAATTTCTTTTTTTTATTTTTTTTATTTATTATTTTTATTTTATGTGTATGTATGTATTGCCTGCATGTAGGTAAGTGCACCCCTGTCATGCAATGCCCGCAGAGGACAGAAGAGGCTGCCAGATCCCCTGAAACTGGAGTTACAGACAGCTGTTAGCTGGGTGCTGGGATTCGAACCCAGGTCTTCTGCAAGAACAGTCAGTGTTCTTAACCGCTGAGCCATCTCTCCAGCCCCCAGAAATTTCTATTTCAATAAAATTAATACACATAGCTATCACTTGTCAAGCCCCTATGTGCATACTCCTGAAAAGCAATCCCTTACAGGGCTGGAGAGATGGCTCAGTGGTTAAGAGCACTGACTGCTCTTGCAGAGGACCCACGTTCAATTCCTAGCACCACATGGTGGCTAACAAGTGTCCTTAACTCTAGTTCCAGGGGATCCAATGCCCTCTTCTAGCCTCTGAAGGCATTGCACACACATGGGTACACTTACATACATGCATCCAAAACACTCACACACAAAAAATATAAAGAAATAAATTATAATAAATTTTAAAAATATTCAATTCCTTCCTATCATGTGCACACACACACCATCTCCATATCTCTGTATCTATGTCTCTTCTCTTTATTCTGTGTCCTCTTTGTATCTACACCAAGTCCCTGATTGATGCACTTCCTTCACAGATAAGAAAAAGGAGGTAGGCCCCAGCCCTTTTCATGAACCTAGCCCACATTTTCCCTCCTAACCAACACCCTAGCATCCTCCTGTCTTCTCTTCATCTTTTATCTTCTAGGTCTCAAAATCCCTGTCTTTGAACTTCCTTATGGATTCCCTTTCTCTCTTCATTCCTGCCTCTAACACCTGCCACCAGGTCCTCAGTATGCCCCCTAAGTGGGGGCAGCTGTTGCTTGAGGCGTTCGCACAGCTGCAACTTCCTGACACTCATCATCAGGATCTGCCTGAAACTCAACCCACCCCTCCCTTCCAGGCCCTGACCGCCACCAGGGACTTCAGCTACCAGGCCTAGTATTTTCCAACTCCAAGAAGGAACCCAGTATAGTGCTTTGGGACTGAAGTGGAAAAAAGTGTTCTGATACCAAACCATGAAAAGAAAAAGTGAAATTAATAAATGTTTGGTCGATGCCTAAAAAGCCGTTTTGGGGCTGGGGAGTTTGCTCACTGAGTAAAGGCCTTTGCTATATAAGCCTGAATTCAGATCTCCAGAACCAACATAAAATAGGATGCAACCCCACACTCCTATAACAAGATGGGAGGTGGGCATAGGAGATTCCTCCAGAAGCTCGTGCACTAGCCAGTCTGGAGTACTTAAGTAGCAAACAAGAGACCCTGCCTCAAACAAGGCAGAAGGCAAGGCCAGCACCTCAGATTGTCCTCTCACCTCTACACACATGCTGTGGCATGCACACCTCCTCATAAACAAACGTGTATGCACATACACACACAATTAAATATAAAAAATATAAAAAGCTAATGTATTAAACTATGTGTCTGTAAAATTTCACCTCAGTAGAAAATAATTTTAGGTTATCACTTTGAATGAGTATCTGAATGTGCCTGGTGACAACTCATCATGACTAATTGCAAAAGAAACATGTTTGTGACCAAATCATTTCAAGAGTGACACTCATTACAGTTCTGTCTGTTTATTTCTATAGGGAAAATACATATTTACTTCTGGAGCCTGTAAAGTTCCTAAAATGGTCCCCTTTGCCTCAAGCCTGTCCTGCTTTGATCCCTGTCCACTCATTCCTCCTACCCTGGCCTCACCATTTGCATCCAACCCAACGTTGTGGCCCACTCCTCTGTGCCTCATTCATTCGTTCAATAAATTTGATTGATTGAGACTTCCTGTCTTTGGAAGATTCTGAGCTGGTTGCAGTTCTGGGAGGTAGGTAATAACTGAGCAGTAAGCAAACCTTTCCCACCCTCCAGAAACTCACACAAGACTGGTACAAGTAGGGGTGTGGCAGATGGGTTGGAAACAGCCAGTAGGCAAACAAACCCATAGATTAAAACCAACTACCAGGGCCTAGAAAGATGGCTCAATGGTTAACACTGCTTTCTGCTCTTGCAGAGGACTGGAGTTGGATTACCAACACCCCTATAGGGCAGCTCACAACCATCTGTAGCTCCAGGGGATCTGATACTTTCTTCTGGGGCACCCATATACATATAAACATACATATAATTAGAAATAAAATCTTTTTAGGAAAAAAAAATCAACAGAGGCTGGAGAGATGGCTCAGCAGGTTAAGAGCACTAGCTACTCTTACAGAGGACCCAGGTTTAGTTCCTAGTACCCACATGGCAACTAACAACCATCCATCAACTCCAGTTCCAGGGGATCTGATGCTCTCTTCTGACCTCTGCAGGCATTGCACGACATGGGTGTACATACATACATGTAGGCAATACACTCATACACTTAAAATAAAAATAATAAATAAAATATGTTTTAAAATCAACTGGACAGGACATGGTGGCACATACCTTTAATCCCAGCACTCCAGAGGCAGAGGCAGGTGAATTGTAAGATCAAGGCCAGCTTGGTCTACATAGTGAGTCCAGGCTAGCTGGGGCTACAGGGAGACCCTATCTCAAAAAAAAAAAAAAAAAAAAAAAACAAAACAAAAATAATCAACTACCAGCTTTATTTGAAGAAAAATAAATGAGGGTAAGGAACCTGAGTGTGGCTAGAGGGTGGGTGCTCTTTGGGTAGCTAACAAAGACCTCTCTGAGAGGCCACATTGAGGCAGAGATAGACATTTAGTCAAGGAACCAGCCAGGCAAAAATCTGAGGGGAGCGAGTTCTAGGCAGAAAAAACAGCCAATG
The DNA here is from genome assembly GCF_000622305.1 of Nannospalax galili. NCBI lineage: Eukaryota > Metazoa > Chordata > Mammalia > Rodentia > Spalacidae > Nannospalax > Nannospalax galili. Next base: position 7,350,978 of record NW_008330735.1, read on the forward strand.
CCAAGGCCTGAGGCAGGTGTGGACTCAGTAAGTTGGAGAAAAAACAAAGAAACCAAGGCAATTGTGGTCACAGTGAGCAAAAGACAAGAGTGGGGCCTCCCCTACTCTCCAGCACACTCCTTCAGCTGCTCAATTTGCAAGTACTGCCATGGTGTAGGGGGTACTTGAATGGCTGACTGGCTCATTAAGCAGCAGCAGCAGCAGCAGCAGCAATTCACAGAGCCATGGGACACCTCCGATCTGCCAGCACCTCCCTCCCGTGTGCTCTCTGCCAGAAGGGCCAGCCAGGTACAATACCTTACTATACAGGATCACATGCCAGTTCCAACCAACATCTCATATCCTCCCCAGTGGCCCTGCTGCCCTAAGAGCCCCATCTGACCCCCCTCCACCAGTTTCCACTTGAATGGCAATTACCTTTGTCCTTGTTTCTACAAATGTGAGCTTGGCATTGTGTGTGTGTGTGTGTGTGTGTGTGTGTGTGTGTGTGTGTGTGATGTGTGTACGTGTATAAGTGCAAGCACATATGTGCCACAGTATACTTGTGGAGGTCAGAGGACAGCCTCAGCCTTGGATATAGGTCCTTGCCTTCCACCTTATTGTGAGACAGGGTCTTTTTGTTGTTCACTGCTGCATACCCCAGGCTAGCTGGCCTGCAAGCTCTCAGGGATTCTCCAGTCTCTGCCTCCCATCTTGCCGAAGGAGTACTAGGATTACAGGCATGTACTACTGTACTACCATGCACTACCAGGCCCTACTGTATGAGGATTCTGGGAATATGAACTCAGGTCCTCACATTTTCATGGCAAGTGCTTTACCCACTGAGCCATCTCTTCAGTCCCTTGGCCTATTTTTGCCTTGACTGGTCTCATGATGGACAGACCAAACTTGTGATTTGGTCTCCTTCCTGGTCATATTCTGACTCCTCATTCATGATTTTTTTAAAATTATTTTTATTTTATGTGGATGAGTGTATTGCCTGCATGTATGTAAGCGCACCTGTATCATGCATGACCTCAGAGGTCAGAAAAGGGCATTGGATTCCCCTGGAACTGGATTTATGAGCAGTTGTTAGCCATCTTGTGGGTGCTGGGAATCAGACCCGGGTCCTTTGCAAGAGCAGCCAGTGCTTTTAACTGTTGAGTCATCTCTTCAGCCCCCATTCATGATTCTTGAGAGCAGGAATTAAATGGAAACAAAGTCAGAGCTCCTGATCTAGAAGTCTGTGGAGATGGGCAAATATTCCTTCTCATGGCTAAACCATGTTTGGCCTTTACTGCCAGGTACTTGAAATAGGAGAGATACAGCTAAATTTGACCAATAGATGTCTATGAATCATATCTGGGCATTGGACATTATCTAAGACATTAGTCTGGTGAATCACAGACTGAGACAGGGCAAGCCCTTCCAGACAGAATTTCTTTAGTACAGAGGGAAACAGTCAGTGAACCAATAATAAATGATCAAGGTATATTTTGAAAGTGGTAAGGCCCATTGAAAAGACGGAACACAGTGAGAGAGTGGCTGGATAAATGAGGTTGGGGTAAGAGTAGGCAACGCCTTAGGTGTAGTAGCGCAGGAGCACATGCTTTCAGAAGATAATGTGCCAGAGGAGAAGACCTGGATGAAAACAGAGAGCCAGCCTTGATGTCAAGACCCAACTCTTGAGTGACGGAAAGTGCAAAGGTGTCAGGGCAGGAATGTTTCGGCCCTTGGTGGAACAGCAGAGCCAGTGTGACTGAACATTGGTTAACAATAGAGGACAGGGGTTGTGCTGTATAGCTTCAGTGTCAACTTGACACACCTGGGTTGAGGGAAGTTCAGTTGGTGAATTTCCTCCATAGGACTGTCTGTGAGGCATCTTCTTGATTGTTGAGTGATGTGGGAAGGCTCAACCCATTGTGGATGGTGCCACTCCTGGGCAGGTGGGCCTGTGTTGCATAAGAAAACAGGCTGAGCAGGGGCTGAGGATCAAGCCAGTAAGCAGCATTCCTCCATGACATGTGTTCTTGCCTCCAGGTTCCTGCCCTGAGTTCCTACCTTGGGCTCCCTGATGAACTGTGACCTGGAAGATGTAAGCTAAATGAACCCTTTCCTCCCCAAGTTGGCATTGGTCAGAGTGTTTTGTCACAGCAATGGAAAAACAAACTAGGACAGGGGTATGAGGTGTAGCTTGAACAGATGCCCTGGGCCAGCTTGATCAGATCTAGTGTTTCAAGATAAGAGACTTGGATGATTTGATTTTGAGACAGGTTATCACAATGTTGCCAGGCTAGCCTTGAACTCTTGGGTGCCAATAATCCTACTGCCTCAACCTCCAAGTAGCTGGCACTATAGGCATGAGCTACACCAGGCTTAACTATTAAACATAACAGAGAACTCCTAAAGCAGCTTTTAGCCGAGAATGGCTTTGCTTAGAGTGTTAAACAATCTACTGTGGCTGCAAGGTGAAAAGCCATCAGCAACTGGACCTTACACTTGTACAGTGATTTACTGTTTGCAAAGATATTTCTAAAAATTTATTTATGGGGCTGGAGAGATGGCTCAGGGTTAACAGCACTGACAGCTCTTGCAGATGACCTGGATTTGATTCCCAGCACCCACATGGTGGCTAACGACTGTCTGTAACTCCAGTTCCAGGAGAATCCAGCACCATCTCTGGGTGCACGTACATGCATGCAAGCAATATACACTCATACACATAAAATAAAAATGAATTTTAAAATTATTTATATTTTGTATGTATGAGTATTACTGCATGTAAGCATACCACATGTATGCAATGCCCACAGAGGCCAAAAGAGGGCATCAGATCCCCTGGAACTGTAGTTATATGTGGTTGTTAGCTGCCATGTGAATGCTGGGAACCAAACCTGAGTCCTCTGGAAGAGTACTGAGTGCTCTTAACCACTGAGTCATCTCTCCAATCTTTTTTTTTTTTTTAATATTTTAATTCTGTGTCGTGCATGTGTGAGAGTGTCAAGGGTAGAGTCCATGTGCAAGTATGTGAGTGTGCATGTGGAGGCCAGAGGACAACCTTGAACATTGTTCCTCAGAAGCTGTCCACCTTGTTATTTTGAGTCTCTCATTGGGACCTAGGGCTTACATAGGATTAGGTTACAAGCTTGCCCTACTTCCTCCCCTCCCCCAGTATGGATCCTGAGGCTCAGACTCAGGTTCTCATGCTTGTAAGGCAAGCATTTTACCAACTGAGTCATCTTCTTGGTCCCCTACAAAGCTCTTTCCTGTTTGCAATGCCATTCTCATCATAATACCAGAAATTAATAGAATTCTTCCCATTGTATAGAAGAAATACTCAGAGGCTCAGAGAGGTTTAAGTGGCCAGACCAAGTGAAATACTCACAAGTGGCCAGACTTAGTGGAAAACTCTTGTTGCAGGATCTGCTTTAAGAAAATTTCCAGGGATGGAGATGGCTCAGCAGTTAAGAGCACTAGCTGCTCTTGCAGAGGACCTGGGTTCAGTTCCCAGCACCCACATGATGGCTGACAACCATCCCATAAATTCCAGTTCCAGGGGATCCAAAGCCCTCTTGTGAACTCCCTGGGCATTGCACAACACAGGTATACTTACATACATGCAGACAATATGCTCATACACATAAAAATAAAATAATAAATAAATTTTTAAAAGAGGAAAAATGTTCCCTGGATATGTATTAGAAAGAAGCTGACAGGCAGCTACAATTCTAGCCATCTCCTCCCTTGCTGTGACAAGAGACAGCACAACCATACCTGCTTTGTTCCCTTTGGTGTGGCTTCCCTTCCCTGAAATCTCTCTCCATCCTCCCTTTCCTTCTGTGCTCAGCAGCTTGGCCAGAAGGCTGCTCTCCTTTCACAGACACCCACTAGGCACAGCACCCAATCAGGATGCTTAATCATGGTTACAGGCTGTGTCCTTGTACTTCATCTCACAACCACTCTCTGCAGGTGCCTATATCCCCGCCAGAGTTGCTAGTACCCACAAACACAAGCTAATTCCTGTGTTAAAGCTAAGCAGTAATAGGTGCTCAATATAAAACAGAAATCTTGCAGTTGAACTTATTACTTTCCTACTGCTTCCTGTCCACCAGATACTGAGTTACTGAGGGTTTTTAAAGGTTTATTATTTATTATTTTTATATTATGTGCATGAAAGTTTTGCCTGCATGTATGTCAGTGCACCATGTGAGTGTCTGGTGCCCTCCAGAAGAGGGCATTGAATCCTTTGGAACTGGAGTTATGGATGGGCATTAGGCAACATATGAGGGCTGCTGGGAACTGAACACCAGTCTCTGGAAGAGCAATAAATGCTCTTAACCACTGAACCATCTCTCCAGCCCCAAGTTATTGCTATTTTCTAAGGAAAAAAAAATGTTTCAGCTAATTCTAAGAAACCTTTTGGAGAAACACAAAGAAACAGAAACTCAAAGGCATTAACAAGGACCAAGTGACCCCGAAGCCCATATTGTCAAACTCTGTTGCATTTCCTTATTATACAAATATCTCTGTTTTTCAGCCTTTGTATTTGAACTTTAAGTACTAAAAATAGAATTTTAAGTGCCAGATGTGGTGGTGCATGACTTTAATCCTAGCACTTGGGAGGCAGAGGCAGATGGATCTCTATGAGATTGAGGCCAGATTGATCTACATGGTGAGTTCCAAGCCAGCTGGGGCTACAAAGAGACCCTGTCTGAAAAAAAAAAAAAAACTAAAACAAAAAACAAAACAAAAAGTAGAATTCTAAAAACAAAGTATTTTCTTCTGTAAAGACATGGAAGAGCATTGTGAAACTCCCTGAGATTAATCCATTGATCTTCATAGCCATCCATTTATAAATCCATCCATCCATCCATCCATCCATCCATCCATCCATCCATCCATCCTAGTAGCCATCTTTCTTCTTATTTATACCATCAGTCTGGCAGTCTTTTCTTTCTTTCTTTTTTTGTGTCTATTAGGACAAGGAATTGACTCCAGCAGCTCAGACTTTTTCCATTAGTTCTCACAAAGATGCTTTCCTGTACAGGGCAGGCTGGCCATTAGGGTGCACATGCGTACCTTCTCTCTGGCTTCCTTCTTTTTCTGATCATTTTCCTTTACCTGTTTAAGGACTTTCTTTTGGCTTTCAGAGTGTGTCATCTGCTCAATATGCACATTAATTCTCTTGGCAAGAATCTTGTCCTTATCACAGCAACGCCAACAGCTTGCTGGATGACATTGTAGATTCCTCCAATTCTGCCATGGTAACATGTCCAGGGCATTCCTTTTTGAACAATGTCTATTCCCTTGGTGTCTACACTATCACCCTTATTGTAGATTTGCACATGTGTCCGAAGAAACGACTCTTGTGTTTTCTAAAAGGCTAAAAGAACATGCATCAGGTATCTGTCTCTCTTCTGTCTCTTTGTGCTTTGGACAAGTGTTGGAAGATGATGTTTCTGACTGAAAAGGCTGCTTTGTTTTTAGATACAGGGTCCCAGGTAGCCTAGGCTGGCCTTGACCCTCCTGTCTACACTGTCCAAATACTGGAATTACAGATGTGAGCCACCATGCCCAGATCTATGCCACATTTTTAAGAACAGTATAGGAGTAGTCTATAGATAAGGTGGGGCAGCAAGAGGAGTGAATGAACGAGTTCTGGCTTGTTTGGCATGGCCTGTTTCTCCTAGTTGTCACCTTTGCACTCTGCAAGAAATAGATTGGTGGCAGGCAGGCTAAGCACCAAAGCTCCTGACTACCTCCTCTCATTATTACTCTTTTCCATCTATGTGGTCAGTCAGTCTGGAGCCTCTGCCCAACTTGTCACCCCAGGGACACAAAGCATAGCTCAGAAACTCACACTCAGATGTGCATTTGTTGCTCATCTGGATCAGTGGTGCTCAGTAAAGCAGAAAGGATCACAGGTGCAGTGTAGCATAGGGGACATCAAAGGACCTTACGGGACCCCTCTCCTGCAAGCCACCCTACCCACCTAGCTCCTTAACTTCCCAGCTTTGGTTTCATCATTTGTTTAGTATATCAGGAGGCTAGGATGACCTTTAATCCAATCTCCTTTCTTCTCTCCAACAAGAAGCCTCTGATATGGAAGAGAACTTCTTAAAAGATAGGTGAAAGAGATGAGAAGTTTGGTAAGCTAATTCATACATCAAAATGAGTGTTCAGCAGGAATGGGCAACATTGACAAGAGACAAGCTTGTTGGGTCAATAGCAACTCCACTTTACACTTGAAAAAATAAAGCAGAGGAAGCAAACTAAAATGCCTGGAAGGGATAGGCAGGTAAAAAAGTCAGCGAGAGCCATGAGTACACCATAGGGACACGTGAAATTCCTTGGGAATAATCCATTGACTTGTGTGTGTCCATCCACACATGTGTTTATCTACCCACCTAGCCAGCCAGACATTTATCGATCCACCCACCCATCCACCCAAGTAAGGGAACACACACACCACACACACACACTGCTCAACTTTGAGACTTTGGTACCATGGAGGAACCAGGCTCAGTGCTAGTGTGGAAGCCATTCTAACTTTTCAAGAAATTCAAAAATTCTGATTGGGTAAGGGATTTTTTTATTTTTAAATTATATTTATTTGTGTGTGTATGTGTGTCCACATTCTCATGCCACAGTATGCATGTGGAAGTCAGAAGACAACTTGCAGGAGTTGGTTCTCTCCTTTCACCATGTGGGTCTTGGGAATCAAACTTAGGTTGTTAGGCTTGGTGGGAAGCATCTTTACCAGCTAAACCACCTTGCTGGCCCAAGATATGGGATTTTTATGCCCCCCCCCTTCTTTTTTTCCTCCTCCTCCCCCTCCTCCCTTCAGCTTCTTCGCCTTCTTTCCTTTGAGACAGAGTCTCACTATGTAGCCCCGCCTGGCCAAGAACTCACAGATATTCACCTTCTGCCTCCTGAGCACTGGGATTAAAGGTATATGTCCCTATGCCTGGCCTAAGTCAACTTCTTAAACACAAAATGGATCTATAAAACACAGTATGTTTGGGGAAAATTGTTATTCCTCCTCTGAAGAGTCCTCCTAGAAGAGACACCTATAAAGGCAACATTCCTGGTTTCCAAACCTTTTCATTCAGTCCTCCCCTGATGGGGAAAAGAACCTTAGAATGGATGGGTATGGGAGGAGAAATGGGGCAGCCATACCAAGCACCTTCTTCTGTGTTTTCCTGTGTATGCTGCCTGCCTCCGGCAAGAGCTCTGCCCTGATGAAGTGCACCTAACTCAGTCCAGATTGGGATGCCTGCCTAGCTCTGAGATTCTGTAGTTAGAATGCTATTTGCCTACAGCTATAAGCTATATTCTCCAATGTCTCTTTCTCACTAAAGTGAACCATTCTCTCCATCACTTTCCTTGTTTCTGAGTTGGTTTACAACTCAGGCGGAGAAAAGGCATTCTATTGATTCGCCTACCTCCAGACTCTAAGAGTCAGCTGTCGTCTCAGGTCATGAATTTCCTCCTTGCAGAAGTGGTGGCTCATGCCTGTAATTCCATCATTTGGGAGGCAGAGGCAGGAGGATCACCCACAAGTTCATAACCAGCCTGGTCTATGTAGTGAATTCCAAGTCATCTGTGGTTACACAGTGAGACCCTATCTAGAAAACAAAAAGTAAAAGATAAATTTCTACTTTGTGACTACAAGGTCTTGTAACTACAAGATCAGAACTTACTGCCAGACTATCATGATGAAGGTGGGGGTCACACCAAGAACATTGAGGGTCTGTAGTGGTACTCCAGGATGGACCTTGAAGGAATGGGGGAGGAAAGATCTGGGAGATGCAGAAAGTAAAAGAGCAGTGAGGAGAGAGCTGAAAAGAGGGACCTTTAGATGCTCATCAGAGGAGGCAATGTAAGGACTGAAAGGCAACTCGGTGGGAAAATAAAAGAAGGTTTTAAATCGTACTCTGAACATTACACATTTGGGATCACCTAATAATAAGGTTTATTTTCTTTCAGGGAGTGATGTGTATCTATGCACCCTTCCTAAAGGTAACACAAAAATAATAACATCTCCCCCCTGACTCTTTTCCAAGGTCAGAGGATCAATTGAGTTATCTTTAGAGAATCTAGTAACAAAAGCCCATTATCTGTATCATCAATAGCATAACTCAAGATGCTAGGAATCAGTCAAACCCACTTATTAAAAACTCACTTTCCAAAACCCCAGAGCACTAAAATCACATGTTCTTTTCTTGAAGATGATTTAACAGCCTTTGGGAAGAAGAGAAACTAATACCTAGAACGAATGTTAAATAGTAATGTAAACCATTCTGAGACTCACTCATCAGGCATTTACTGAGCATTTACTGTATGCCTGTCACAGGTCTGAGAACTGGGGATATAAAATTGAATAAGGCTCCCGAACAAAGAGAGCTTACAATGGTGGCAATTTCCGGCAATTCACTGTGCTGTGTTTTTGTTGTGTCTCATTTTACTGAAAGTATATTTTTAAAGAATGTTTGGGAATTATAGCCCTACAATAAAATACGTTTTGTTTTACTTCCTCTAGCTGTTACTTTATGACAGCACTGACCTTCTGACCAAAAGCAAAAAACTGGCCTTTCTAAATATCCCATATTGGCTGGGCTTAATGGGTTTTCAAAATAAATGGATTGGATTTCTCAACCTGTCAAAATACAGAGCACAAGGGCTTTTTAGACTTGAGAGGCTGCTCTGAGTGCAGATTCTAAGTCCACCATCTGAGCAGGAGAGCAGACTGCAAGCTTATCAGCAACCTGTTATTTTTGATGGAAGCAGAGGTGACCAGAACAAAGAAATGAGCTCAGAGAGGTCAGAGCAACTTCAACGTGATGTCATGGGGCAATCAAGGCTGCTGATGCCCTGAGAGCTCTCACTCAGGAGGGAACTTCAGATAATTTTAGCTCAAACATAACCTAATCTCTTGGCAACTCCTGCAGTAGCAACCCTGGGAGGGGTGTGACCCCTGGAAGAGGATGCCAAGGGTCCCAAGCACCATAATAAGGAGGAGGATGAGCGAGACAATGACGTTCTGGGGGCTGGAGAGGTGGCTCAGTGGGTAAGAGTGCTTGCTATGCAAGCATGAGGATTTGAGTCTGGATCCCAGCATCCACGTAAAAAATCCTGGTGTAGTTGCAGTCCTATAACCTCTGTGCTGTTCAGGGGGATGGAGACAGGAGGATTGCTGGGGATTACTGGCTACCAGCCCAAGTCCAGGTTCAGTCAGAGAACCCGATTCAAGAATATAAGGCAGTAATAGATCAGGACACCTAATGTCCTCCACATATCACACATGTATAACACACACACACACATACACACACATGCCCCACTGACACACATACACACATGATGCACTGTGTTGTCAGTGGGGTGGAGGGAAAGATGCTTTAGCATTTCTCCAGCCAAGACTGTACTGCAGTTCTGTGGTCATGTGATCTTGGGGAAGGCCTCACTTCCCCTATCTGTGCAAAGGGTCTGATAACAGTACCAATATCACAAGCTGTCATGAGGGTTAATATAACAACTGCATAGAAAACTCCTCCTGAAATGAACATTCAAAGAAGTGCCTCCTGAAAGCCAGCCTGGGGCTTCCTAGTCAGGTCTAGGGTTGCTCACCAGTAAGGAGAGGCCTTTTGTACAATAAGAAATACCACTGGGTGTGGTGGCGCATGCCTTTAATCCCAGCACTCTGGGGGCAGAGGCAGGTGGGTCTCTGTGAGTTCAAGGCCAGCCTGGTATACATAGTGAGTTCCAGGTCAGCTGAGGTTACAGGGAGACCCTGTCTCAAAAAGATGGAAGGAAGGAGGGAGGGAAGGAGGGAGGGAGGGAGGAAGACCAAAAAGGGGTCAAGGGAAATCATGATAGTTTGATGATTGAATTCTGTCAGTATGTTTTTGTGACTGTATTCTAAACTTTATTTAAAAATCATGTATAAAGTGGAATTATGTGAAGAAACTAGAAAGGACCTCTCCCAATGGTGAGGACCTATTTTCCACTCATATATGACAGAGCTTTTGAAGTAAGAAGTTCCTGCTGTCTTCCCCTCATTGTCTGACACACTGCTTAATTTTAATTTTAATTTTTGTTTATTTTTTGAGACAGGATCTTATGTAGTGAAGGCCAGCTTCAAATTTGCTATGTTGCCAAGGATGACCTTGAGTTTCTGATCCTCCTGCCTCCACCTGGGATTGCATATCCTGAGATTACAAATGTGCACCACCATGCAGGTTTATGTGTTGCTGGGGATTCAACCCAGGGCTTCATGCATGCTAGGCAAGCACTCTACCAACTGAGCTACATCCCCAGTCCATTAACTTTGTGAAGACTTGATTCCAAAGCATGAGGGGAAAGAAGAAGAGAAAATATCCCTTTGTGGTACATGAAGGAGCAGCAAAGCCTCACTGGGTAGGAGACTCCTCTGCAGAAAGGGCTTTTATTGCATAGCTAGTGAAGGGAAAGTGAATCCTTCCTAAAGTATGTTGTTCTTCCATCAGGGCCAAAGGACTTAGATCTGTTACCCAGAGGTTAACTGCATTGCTCTGAAGGAATTCTAGGACTATGAACTTCCTCCAGTGGAGCAGACTCTATGATGTTCTGTGCCTTCCTATCAGGGCAGGGGGCTCTTGTTAAGGTTGGCCTGCAGCATCCTATGTGACTCAGTGAAGACCTGAAGTGTGGCAAGTCAGAAGACCTGAAGTGTGGCAGGTCAGACTAGAAAGGAAGAGAGGGAGGAAACTCCATCTGAACAAAACCTACTGCTCTTCCAAGACATGTGGGATTGGGCTTGGAGACCACACAACATGTCTCAGAAGGAGGCACATAATAATCCTGCTCAGTCGACGCTGTGTCAGGGGGCCAAAAACCCAGAGTGGTAATTCTGCACTTCCATTCTGCTGGCTCTGAGTCCTAGCAGATCATTAAATGAACATCAAGAGCTGTCCCAGGTGTTGGGAATTATCGGACAGGATTTCCCAGCCAGGATGTGAAATAAATCATGGAATGAATGCCCACAAACAAAGGAAAGCGCCTATCAGCACTCAGCCAGTAAACAACCTGGGAGCCACAACAACGGCATAAAGTGGAGAGGGCTGATGTTGCCGGTTTATGCACTTCTGGCTGACTATTACTGTGAATTGTGAGCCAGGGAGCAGTCTTAGGGTATTGAACTGAGGGAGGATAGTCCATGATGTTCCCAAGTTTGCCTTCTCTGTATTCTTTATTATCCCCAGCATCTTGACCTTCACCATCACCATGGTTATCATCATCAATCATGTTTATCGTCATCCCTTGCCTATGAACCATCTCCCACAGCTTGTGGAGAACTTCTTCACCACTATGACAATTTGATCATCACAGTAACTCTCTGAAGTGGGAAAAGCAGAATTAGCATCTCCACTTTCCCAAAGTGCAAACTGAGGCTTAGAGAAGGCAAGTAGCCAGTCCTAAGTCGTACCCAAGTTCAGCTCTTTTGAAAATACTGCCAATTTACAACATTCAAGCCTTGCTCTGAAACTATTAAAATATTTAACAACTGATAGAGCATGGGTACTGGTCAGTCAGGACAAGCACAGTCATGTGAAATGGATGCAACCATTCCAGTTCATGCATCTGAATGTCTCCCAGACACGTGGCCTGAGACCACTACTCTAAACTCTGAAATCGTATGTCTCTTGGTCCAAGTTTTTTTATTGTTTTACCTAAGTTCTTCTGTTCCCAATAAGGTAAGTGGAGGCCCTAAGTGTAAGGCACTAAACTATGATGTGGCAGGATATCCCAATAAGGAACTTTCAGAATTGTCTCCTTTGATGATCTTAAACCCAGAGAATGGGAAGACAGAGTAGGGTAGGGTGGGAAGGCAGCTATGGCATGGGTCTGTGGTCTATGGGAAGAACAAAATTACCCACCTACAGAGCTTGAGGTTGAACTCACACTGAGGAAACCATATGTTTTTGGATGGAAGGAAAAGCCTGGAATCTGGAGCCAGGTGGAAATGGGCCTAGTGTAGGAGCAGGTTGGGAATGAATAAGAAACTCATTTCCCACTAGGAAAGCAGTCGGCTATTGCTCCTCCTAGCGACTAGCAAGTGGACATATTAGCCTGGCTGAGACACAGCAATGCAGTGTACAGCCAGCGCTTTCTCAGAGCTAACAGAAAGCAGCACCGTGTGAGTTCAGAAAAGACTAGAAGATAATCAGCTTCTCACTTTCCCAGGGCCCACTCTTCCTAGTTCCCATTAATGTCACTAGTTCTATTTTTAGACTTAGTTTTATCAGCTCTTCCTGTGGACCATGGTTTTGCAAAGAATCTTTTTCATTTCAAGAGTAATGCATATTCACAGTGAAAATTTAAAATAGATAAGTCCAAAAAGTAAAAGGAAATTCAAATCACCCATAATTACTCCATCTAGAAATAGCACAGCTTAATAAGTTTATAGACATCCTTCAAGACTTTGTCTTAAGCATTACAGTGACAGATTTTAAACATTTAGTGTTTTCCTACCTACTGGTTTTTTCCTACCTACTAGTCTTGAAATTCAAGATCATTATCTCTTCATTGACAAAATAGACTTAATACCACAAATCTGAAAATATTTTATTGCATGGATATCTTGTTGATATCATAAAATTGGAGGCAGAGTAATATTTATTAGAAACACCCAGCCAGGGCTCAGAAACAAATCGCATGTGCCTGAGCAGCGTTCTGGGTTTTCAAAGTGGCCATGTAAAACTCAAAACCCAGAGGAACCATATATCAACACTGCATAAACAATAATAACAATTCTTGATTTATATCTCCATATTTTCTGCCTTGTTCTTGCAGGAAAAGTTGGTAAAGGCTGATTAGACTGTTATACCTACCGTTTTTTGTTTTTTTTTTTTTTTGAAGGTGGAAGATAAGAGAAAATATTACCACAATGAAAGGAAGAAAAAACCCTAAGGAAAAATCTGTTTTTTAAAAAATCGAGCACTTGGCAGCATGATTCACAGCTCTGAAGGTTAGAGCAAAGCAAAACAAATGTGTAAGTTATTTCTTGGATCAAAAGTTTCAATCATCTTTTGGGCTCACTTCTTAGATATTAGGATATCTATAAATGATAAGCAAGACAGCAAAGTGAAAAAAAGAAAAAAATGCCAAAACGAAAGGCTTTCAGATGAGACAGTTCTTTCCCTATGTTTCTAGCTGTAGTCTTCATCAAAAGAGTGTCTATCAGTGGGAGGGAGCGGAGCTTAACATTAAGATGAAGGTGTGCTCTTCTATGATGTTAATCCTACTGGACTGATATGAAGCAGAAATGTGTGCAGAGATATGTCACCAAGCCAAGGGCCTCAGCTTTTCCACGTAAGCAAAGTCATCTGTAAAAAACTATTCTGTAGGATTCTTTTTATAGATTTATTTTATTTTTAATTATATGTATGTATATGTGAGGGTATGTATGTATATGTGAGTGCAGGTGCCTGGGGAGTCCAAAAGAGGCTATCAGATCCCCTGGAACTGGAGTTACAGGTGGTTGTGAGTCACTTAATGTGGGTTCTGGGGATGGAATTCAGGTCTTCTGGAAGTACAGCAAGCACTCAATCACAGAGCCACCTCTCCAGCCCATTTTGCAGAATATTTAAGAACACATTATTGAACCTGGTGTGGTGACACATGCCTTTAGTCCCAGGCCCTCTGTGAGTTCAAGGCCAGCCTGGTTTATATAGTGAGTTCCAGGCCAGCTGGGGCTACAGAGAGACCCTGTCTCAAAAAAGATCCTGTCTCAAAAAAAAGCACCCCCCCAAAAAAATGAACACATTATTAGCCACATGTGGTGGCACATGCCTTTAATCCCAGCACTCGGGAAGCAGAGGCAAGCAGATCTCTGTGAGATAAGGCCAGCCTGGACGGAATAGCAAGTTCCAGACAGGGAGACCCTATCTCAAAAAACAAACAAAAAAAAGAAGGAAGGAAGGAAGGAAGGAAGGAAGGAAGAAGGGAGGGAGGG
>NW_008330735.1:7365069-7383696 GCF_000622305.1 Nannospalax galili
GGAAGGAAGGAAGGAAGGAAGGAAGGAAGGAAGGAAGGAAGGAAGGAAGGAAGGAGGGAAGGAAAGATTATTACATGATTACTTCTCTTAGAATTTGTACACACAAAAAATGCTTAGCTAATTAAATTTTGCATAGTTTATGGTTATAGCAATTTCAGAACCCACTGATTTGGAATTTATGACATTTTAAAACACAGTATATCTGAGTCTCATTGGGTTTTTTAAAGTGCTGATGATCAACTCTTTAGTGTTTATTGAAAGTTGCTTGCCCCAGAAATCAACCAACCATTCTCTGAGCTAGAAAAGAAATTTGGTTCTTAGAATATACTTCTTCATTGAGAAGAAAGTCTTGTTTGAAAACACAATGAGCTTTCAGAAACGAAAAATGAGATTAGTGTGAGCTAAAGAGCTGAATCCCAACACTGATTTATGTTTGTGCGTATGTATTTGGGGTGCGTGTGTGTGTGTGTGTGTGTGTGCAAGCACCTGTGGAAGTCAGAGAACACCTTGTAGGAATCAGCTCTCTCCTTCCATCATGTGGGTCCTGTGGATCAAGCTTAAGTTGTCATGCTTGGTAGCAGGTGCCTTAACCACTAAGGAATCTTGCCAGTCCTCAACCCTGATTTTTATGGTAAGGCAGTAAGCAAAAGAAAGAAAAAAAGCAAACAAAAAAAAGGACAAAATGAATATTCTTCCCCATGGTTTCATTTTCATGAAAATAAGCAATGGAAGGAAATCTAGGCAGAGGGTGATGTCAAAGGGAGGTTACAGAATCATAGAAATAGCAGAGTGGGAAAGGGTGCTGGGAACCAAAGAACCATTTATCGTGGCCATTAAAAGAAGTATTTACCTATTAGGTACCAGGACATGGATAAAGATGAATAAGAGACATGGTCCTGGGCTTCATGGGACTAATTGAAGGAAAGGACAAAACACCAAGAAAGAAAACAAAGTGAACATGGCCTTATTAATGACTGTGAAAGGAACCTAGAAGGCACAATGGAGGAGAATAGACAGACATGAGGGAACCCTCTTAGCATAGTCAGCAGAGATCTCTTAGAGTTCCTGAGGAAGGAACTTCTAAACCTGAAGACTGAGAATAACTACCAAGCACCCTGTGGGGTTTTAGGAACTGCACTGCAGCTCACTGAGGCAGGAAGAGAGTCCCATGACCAAGCAGACAGAAGGCTCAGAGTCTTCCATCATGTCTGCAGTAAACTAAGAAGCAGAAAAGGAGAGGAGAATGCAGACCTGTGATGAGACATTTGGATTTTGTTCTAAGAGCCACAGCAAGCAGGAAAAAAATCTTAAGCAAAGAAGTTGTAGAATCTGGTCTGTGTTTTTAAAAGATTGCCTTGGCTGTACCTCACACCATACATAATAATTCCTTCAGAATGGATCCTAGACCTAAATGTAAGAGCTAAAACTAGAGCATTTAGAAGAAAATATTGAAGTCAATCTTGGTGACCTTAATTTAGACAATGGTTTATCATACACCAAAGCTCAAACAACAAAAGAAAAAAGAAATTTGAGCTTTCAACATGAAAGACTTTTACACTTCATAGTTCACGACCATAGTGGTTAATTTTCATTTTCAACTTCACTGGATTTGGAATCTCCTAGGGGATACACTTCTAGGTATGTCTTGGGGAGTTTCCAGAGAGATTTAATTGAGAAGGGAAGAAAGACTCTTCCAGAATTCATTGCTCCAAGATCTGGGGTCCCAGAATGAATAAAAAGAGAAAAAAGAGAAAAGTATCCCGGGTACCAGCATTCATCTCTCTCTGCCTCCTAACTGCAGATACCATGTGACCAGCTGCCTCCTGCTCCCACTGCCACCCCTTCCATGCCATGATGGATTGTATTCTCAAATTATGAGTTAAAATAAACAGCTCCTTCTTTATGTTGTCTTTTTGTCACAGCAACAGGAGAGTAATTAATAAAGCTACCAAAAAGGTAAAAATACAATCTATAGATGAGAAGTGACATCTGCAAGTCATATATAAGATAAGAGATATATGTACAATATATTTTTAAAAACTCAGTATTCAAGGATAAAAAGACTACTCTAATTTTAAAAATATTTTATTTATTATTTTTGTTTTATATGACTGAGCAAATTGCCTGCATGTACATAATGCACCCATGTTGCACAATGCCTGTGGAGGTCAGAAGAGAGCACTGGATCCCCTGGCACTGGAGTTATGGTTGGTTGTTACCCACCATGTGGGTGCTGGGAACTGAACCCTGGTCCTCTGCAAGAGTAGTCAGTGCTTTTAAACTGCCATCTCTCCAGTCCCAAGACTACTCTAATTTTTAAATGAGCAAAGAATGCAAAATACACAAACAGCCAATAATCACATGAGAAGATGTCCACATCACTAATCATTAGGGAAACGCAAATCAAAACCACAATAGGACATGATGACATTTTGCCCATCAGAATGGCTATATTCAAAAAACAGGCAACCTTTCCTTTTGGGGGTGAGGGATGGCAAGACCCCGTGCAGAGTTCCAAGAAGAGGAAGTTTGTTATTGATGGCATCTTCAAAGCTAAATTGAATGAGTTTTCTGATTCAGGAGCTGGCTGAAGATGGGCTGCTCTGGAGTTGAAGTCTGAGTTACAAACAACCCAGACAGAAATCGTTATCTTACCCACCGGGACACAGAATATTCTCGGTAAGAAGGGTGGGCAAATCGGAGAATTGACTGCAGTAGTACAGAAGAGGTTCAGCTTCTGAAGGCAGCATAGGGTTTTATGCAGAAAAAGCGGCCACAAGAGGTCTGTGTGCCATTGATCAGGGGGAGTTTGTATGTTACAAACTCCTAGGCAGGTTTGCTCTGTGAAGGGCATGCTATGGTGTGGGGTGGTTTGTTACGGAGGACCCAGGGCCAAGGACTGTGAGGTTGTGGTGTTTAGCTCTTATGATGGAGGACCAAGTCTATAAATTTGTGGATTGCTTGATGACCCACAGTAGAGAGCCTGTTAAGTACTATATCAGCATGGCCGTGTGCATGTGCATTTCAGACAAGGTGTGCTGGGTCTCAAAGTAAAGATCACACTGCCCTGAGACCCAAGATTGACCCTAAGAAGCCCCTGCATGGCCATGTGAGCTTCATGGAACCTAAAGATAAGATCCTGCTCACCTCCCCCATCTCAGAACAGAAGGCTGGGAAGCCAGAGCCACCTTCCATGTCCCAACCAGAACCAGGGTCTCAGCAAGTGCATCTGGAGCCTGGGCATGGGCATTTCTCTGTAAAGACTGTTGATAAGATATTGCACAAAGACAAAAAAAAAAAAATGGTATGGCCACCCTGACAAATAACTTGGTAACCCTTCAGAAATATTAAACATAGCTGGGCATGGTGGCACACACCTCACCTCAGCACTCGAGAGGCCGAGAACAGAGGATTGCAAGTTCAGGACCAACCTGGGCAACATAACAAAACCTTGTCTCAAAAATACATACATGCGGGGGCTAGAGAGATGGTTCAGCAGTTAAGAGCACTGGCTGCCCTTGCAGAAGACCTGGGTTCAATTCCTAGCACCCACATTGTGCCTAACAACTATCCATAACTCCAGTTCCAGGGAATCTGACATCCTCTTCTGACCTCCATGGGCACTGCATGACACAGGTGCACTTACATACATGCAGGCAATACACTCATACACGTAAAATAAAATAAAAATACTTAAAACAAAATACATACATACAGACATACAGTCATATACAGCATATCATAGAGCCCAGCAATTCCATTCCTAAGGACACACTCAAGAAAAATGGAAAACATGTGCATACAAAAAATTGTGCACACACATGAAAAGCTCATGTCCATTAGTCACTACATAGACAAAGGAAATGTTATACCAATTAATATAGTATATGACCATGAAAAGGAAGGCAGTATAGGGCAAAAAGACCCCAAAAGAAAAGTGACTGCTTTCTTTCTTGGCTAAGAACTGGAAGTGTCTTTGGGATGGCCAGTCCCCTTGTCCTTTCCTGAAGCCAGAGATGCCAGAACTATCTAAGCTGGAGATGTCTCTGGTTCTACCATAGCCAGAGGCTGGGGATGCCTGGAAGTAGGTCTGGGTTTTGGGTTTTTTTTCCCTTATCTCTGTTCCCTAAAGGAATACCCTGTTCCTGGAAGCCATGCTAAGGACATGACCAGAACCTCAAGGGACCTGGACACCTGGAATGGGAACTGAACTGACCAGTTTATCTCCCCCTCCACTCTTCCCCACACTTAGCTCCTAAGCCGTGAGGCTCAGTGGAATCCTACCCTTGGGGACCTCTCCTGCTGTGCAGGATCTCTTCCTTCTTTCTCTCTCCTAAGTTTTCTATAATAAGATACTTCTTTCTAAAACTCACTCTCTAGTCTGTGAATTTCATTCTTCGAATTCACTACAAGAACCCAAAAGCCTCTGGTTTGATGTGGCTTTGGTGGCCATTGAGTTTCCAGGACCCTAGCCTCTCAAGCTAAGCGCAACAGAGCTGAGAAAGACTGTCGTTCTCAAGGACACCCCTATAGTCCCATATCACCAGGATTTTCAGACAGAAGGATTACAATTGACTTCAAGGACAGTCTGAGTTACAGAGTGAAATAAATAAATAAATTAATTAATTAATCTATCAGTGATTATCCTGTACCATGGAGAATTCATGTTAAATCCACTGAATTGCATTCTCAAAATGGGTGCATTTAATATTATATCTCAATAAACAACCAGCAACAAAGATCACTAGGTTACTGTGCAGAAAAAATGAAAAAGGATTCTTGAAGGAGGAAAGTGGAAGCACAGTGATCAACTTAAAAGCTGCTTCAGTGGGCCAGGTGTGGTACACATCCAGCACTCAGGAGGCAGAGGCAGGTGGATCTCTGTGAGTTCAAAGCTGGCCTGGTTTACATACTGAGTTCCAGGCCAGTCATGACTCCAGAGTGAGTCCATGTCAAAAAACAGAAAATTGCTGCAGCTGTCAAAGTAACAGGTGACAGTGTGTCACATGGCAGGGGGCTGACAGAGCTAAGAGGAGAGGGAGAATTGTGGGATGTTGGGTACGGAGTGGGGCCGATGTACCAACCTCCATTGGAGCAGAGCCAAATCTGGGTCCAAGTAGAAAATTTCCAGTCATAATCCTAGCTCAGGGAAGTAGGTGTGATATTCTCTTTCAAATAAACACCTGAGTAAGCATTAGTGCTGTGATTAATGGCACATATGCAGAGACTTTAAACAGACAAAAAGGAGGGAGAGAGAAAGAAACTGTGAGGACAATATTTGAAGGATGGTCATTTTTTCACTTTGATTTTGGCCTAATACCTTGCACACACTAACTAAGAACCTGAGAATCCAATAAATGTAGTCTTCAACTACCTGTCAGAAGCCCAGGGCTATGAATTCTCACAACTCTCACAACTCTCCATTCACGATGCTGTAACTCCCTGAGCTGCATCCCATTTCCCTCACAGGATTGTAGACTCCTCCAACTGTTCTCCCTACATTCAGCCTGTGTGGTACCAGCACTCTAGTGCGCTAGTGTGGGAACGTGTATGCCACTCACCTGCGCATGCACACACACCCAGACCCCCACACACCCACCTGTCCTGATCAATTCCCTAGCTAGGGTACTCTTTCTAATGCAAATTTGTTTGTTTCACCACCTTTCCTTAAAACTCTTCTGCAAAGCCAGGCGTGGTGATACATACCTTTAAACCTGAGGCAGGCAGAGACAGGCGAATATCTGTGAGATGTGAGGCCAGCCTGGCCTACATAGCAAGTTCTAGGCCAGGGAGATCCTGCCTAAACAAACAAACAAACAAATAAAAACAACTCTTCAGCAAAAGTCTGCTTGGCTCAGGATCACAGGATCATACCTAACCTACTTACTTATAATTTCCAAGGCTTTTCTACTGAATGTCGAGTTATCCTGGACCTGTACACCTCTCCAGCCTCTTCCAGGCTTTCCCCCCCATGCATGCACATGTCCCATCTTCTATATACCAGCCACACCAAGCAACCCTTTACACCCCAAGTTCTCCCTGGTTCCAGGTCTTATATATGCTCTGCCACTCTTGCCACCACTGTGCATGGGTAACTCCTGGATGTCCTTTAGTCCTCCCCAACAGAGCAGTGCAGGGCAGGACAGCCTTTATTTTATTTCTTTTTATTTTATGTGTATGAATGTTTTTACGTGCATGCATGTAAGTGTACCACATGAGTGCAATGCCCACAGAGGCCAGAAGAAGGTGTCCAGTCCCCTGGAACTGGAGTTACAGAAGATTGTTAGCTGCCATGTGAGTCCTGGGAACTGAACCCAGGTCCTCTACAAGAGCAGCCAGTGCTTTTAACCATCTCTCCAACCCATCAAGACAGTCTTTAAAGCATCCTTATGGCACCCTGAGCAGCACCCATTAGTAGAGAAGGATTAAAGGTGGGCAGCTGATCAACCAGGGAGGAAGGAAGACAAATCATAGGAAATATGACAAAATGTGAAAGAGACCTGTCTCTTGGAATCCCCTCAGAATAACAGACTATGGGCCTGTGAAATAGCCCAGCAGGTAAAGTGCTTGCCACCAAACCTGGCGACCGGACTTCAATCCCAGAGATCCACATGGTGGAAGAAGAGAACCAACTCCCGAAGGTTGTCCTTTGACCGCATATGTGTGTGCACAGACACGAACAAATAAGGTAGACAAGGGTTGGGGAAGATACTTGAAGTCAATCTCTGCTCTCCACACTTACACACACAGAAACAGGCATAAACACACACACACACACACACACACACACACACACACACATTAAAAAAAAATAGTTCCCTCACTTTGTGATGGCAAAAAAATATTCTTCTAAGTCCCTTAGTGCTGAGCTAATGTCCCTCAAGAGGCTTGCTTGAGAAGCCCTCACTGATTATTAATTTGTCCCCCATTTATTTAACTTTGGCCCAGTGGGTACTGAGCAGATTGCTTACGATACTGGGATGTCAGACTGAGTGCTGACACTATGAGCGCCTTTCTCCACCTTCCCTTCTGACAGGACCCCAACATTTTATTACACACAGGACAACTCTGGGGAGAAGAGGATGAATACTACCACAAAAGCTCTGATGGATGAGTAGTGGTCATGTCTTTAAAGTGCAAACCTTCTCCTATAATGAAAGCAGAAAGCCTGATAAAGTTTTAAAGCACATCAGTTAGATGGGATGACTGTTGATTAGCCTATTCTGGTGCTACATCTTCCAGTTCAGCTCTACCCAACAGAGTGTCCATCAAATCAGAGGAATTTATCTGCAGGATACATATCATAGCAATCATTGTAGCACATAGTGGTTGACGCCAAATGTTCATTTACTTAACTGTCAAAATAATTCTTGTAGGTGGGAGCCGTTTTGTCCCATTTTACAGGTGGGGAAACAAGAGGAACAAAGTTAATGGCAGAACTGGGCTTCAAGTCCAGACAGTTGGGCTCCACATTGTGGTCCCAATCAGGATAATACATATTCCCTTCACAGGGGCTGATCTGTTGTTTTTTACAGAACTAATACATAGATACTTTAAATGAATATTTCCAGAGTGAATCTTTGGTTAGTAGATGATGGCTATTCGTTTGTTTAACAGATAGATATTTAAGGGCCTTCTGTATGGTGAGAACCATTCTGAGCAT
Organism: Nannospalax galili; assembly: GCF_000622305.1. Classification (NCBI taxonomy): domain Eukaryota; kingdom Metazoa; phylum Chordata; class Mammalia; order Rodentia; family Spalacidae; genus Nannospalax; species Nannospalax galili. The sequence continues at coordinate 7,372,733 of NW_008330735.1, forward strand.
TAGCACAGAGCTGGCATGATACAGATGTTCAGCTTCTCACCTGACAAAGGAAGCCCTTCTCCTGTGTTCCTGCCTTTACTTCAGAAAATGGTACTTTCAATGCCCAAAATAGTAACGCTGTGGTGGTTTGAATGAAAATGTCCCCCATAGGCTCCAAGTGTTTGGACATTTTGTCCCCAGATGGTGGCACTGTTTTGGGAGGTTTTAGAAGGTGTGGCTATCCTGGAGGAAGCATGTCACTCGGGGTGGGCTTACAGAGTTCTTAAGCCTTGCCAGATCTCCAGTTGCTCTCTGCCTGTGTGATGATGTGAGAGCTTCGCTTCTGTTGCTCCTGCTCCAGCCACCTCCAGCCACCATGCCTCCCTGTAATTCCTCTGGAACCATAAGCTCAAATAAACTCTTCCTTCTATAAGTTGTTTGGGTCAGTGTCTCTATCACAGCAACAGAAAAGTGACTAAGATAAATGCCTTTTGTTCTTAGACAGGTCTTAGATTCCTTTTGAACAGGAGACTGACCTTGAAACTTCTACCTTAAGAGGTGCAACCTTGTCCTGCAGTTCCACACATATGTCAGCTTTCTTAATACCTCTCTCTGATCTCCTTCATCTATTCTAGACTGAGCACTCAGAGACAACTTTTCACCACTGCCTCAGTCTTACATTTACCAGTGACTACAGGCACACACCTGTAGTCCTAATATTGGGGAGGCAGATACAGGTAGAGCCATGGAACTTGCTGGCCAGTCATCCCAGCCAAAGTGAACTCCAGGTTCAGTGAGAGACCCTATTTCAAAATATAAGATGGAAGCCAAGTGTGGTGGCACACATCTTTAATCCCAGCATTCAAGGGGCAGAGGCAGGTGACTTTCTTTGAATTTGAGGCCAGCCTGGTCTACATAGCTGGCCAGGACTGCATAGTGAAACCCTATTTCAAGAAAATAGGGTGGGGGAGACTAGAGAGATTCAGTGGTTAAGAACACTGGCTGCTCTTCCAGAGGACCTGGGTTCCATTCCCAGCACCACATGGTGGTTAACAACAGTCTGCAACTCCAGTTCTAGGGGATCCAACACATTGTTCTCTGCAGGCATTGTATGACACAGGTGCACTTACATACATGCATGCAAAACACTTATACACATAAAATCAAAATAAATCAAAAAGAAAGGTTTTTTTAAAGGTGGGAAGGGATTGAAGACAGCCTGACAACAACCTCTGACCTCCGCATGCATACACCTGCATGCACATGTACACATACACACACAGACCTGGAATATTACCAGTACCATAATTATAAGCGATAGCAATATTTCTTCTTGGCTTACTGGTTCATTAAGACCTTGCTTGTGTCTGGACACCCAATGCATGAGGCTATGCCTCAGCCTCTGTCACCCACAGACCTCACAGTGGTATCTTTCTGTGTTCACTCATGCCTGCCCCCTCCCCAATGCTTCTCCTCATCTTTTTCTGCTGCTGTTGTTGTTTGTGGGTTTTTTTTTTTTCCAAGACTCTTCTTGGCCCTGGCTTCAGGCTTTCAGGAGGTTGACAAACCAGCATCGCCACCTGGAGGACAGTACAATAATCAGGATAAGAAACCAATTTTGTGGCGTCAAATAACCAACTCAGCTGTTTCTTGCTGGCGTTAACAAGGCCAAGTTCACAGGTTCATCCCCAAAGGGGCCAATTAACTTAACATTGAGAGGGACTCTTCAGAGCACAGCCCTAGTCTTTACCCTTGGCCCCCCAGTCACACTTGTGTGGCTGTTGGTTAGGAAGTGGATTCATCAATCTAAGCTTAAGACTTCATAATTTCTTATAAGCTCAATTGTAAAGTAGTGTGCAAACACAATGACTGAGTCCAAGGCCTGCAGTGGTGTCCCCTATATGAGGCCGGAGGCTAGCATAGACTAAATGGTTCCACCGTGTTAAATTGGCTCAGAAAGCATTGATCTAATCAAAGCAAGAGGGTTCTTTACAGAAGAGTTCCTCAGAGTGACTTACATTCTGATGAGTGCTGATATTTTTCCAAGGAGATACAATGTGCAATGTTTCCCTGGTTTGGCCAGCTACAGGCAACCACCCTCCCTATACTTCACCCTACCGTTTTTCAAAGAAGTGATCTGAAGTAATTTTCAGTAATGAGCCATTTGGTCCAGGGTATGACAGCTTCCATAAGAACATGTATTTTAAGAGATAGCTTGTCTTCAGGGAGAGGTTCACAGAATATTGCCAAGATTAATTTTTTTTCTAGACAGGGTCTCCCTGTGGTCAGCTCACTGTATAGACCAGGCTTGCCTTAATCTCACAGAGATCTGCCTGCCTCTGCCTCCTAAGTGCTGGGATTAAAGGAGTGCACCACCACACCCAGCTTCAAGATTAATTTTTGAAAGCAGATTATAACATCGTATCTTATTTTGAAAACATAGGACAGTTTAGAAGAAAAGGCACATTAAAAAGGCACCAAAATGTTAATGATACTTAACCTTCCTGTTGGAGTGGCTGCTGTGTACCTGTGTTCTATGATTTTCAGGCTTTCCACAGTGAGCATATGTGTAAAATTTAAAATAAAACCGCAGAATATGTACTCCAGGAGCGTGAACTACAAGCTTTACTTACTCCTTTACTAAGTGTTAGCATGTAGTGAGAGCTACTATGAGGTAAAGGAGAATTAAGTGCCTGGCCCATGACTCACCTAGATTATCTCGTTCAAATGACACATAAATCAGATGAGGTAAGGCAGTGCTTTTTGTCCCAATTAAACTTGGAAAAAATGGAGAAATAGAAAAATTAACCCTCTAAAGGGAAAATCTGAACAGATTATACCACTCTTTGTCATCTATCCCCAACCCCTAACACACACACCACCACCATCACCGCCACCACCTCCTCCTCCAAGAGAGGTGCCAGTCTTCCAGGAAGAGCGACAAGAAGACAGTAAAGGAAATGGCCTTTTGTGTGTCACTCACTGCCATTTATTAAATGTTCTCTTGTGCTGTGTGCTGTGTTAGTTACTGGCCTTACTGCTATTACAAAATATCTGGCAAAAGCAACTTTACAGGAAGAAAGGTTTGTTTTGGCTCACAGTTGCAGGGTACATTCTATTACATACAGCAGGGCCATCATGGCAAGTTTGAGGCATAGTGGTCACACTGCATCTGCGGTCAGGAGAGATGGATGCTGGCACTCAACTTGCTTTCTCATTTTTATTCAGTCTGGGACCCCAGCTCATGAACTGGTGCCATTCACATTCAGGATGGGTTTTCCCACCTCAGTTAATCTAGTCTAGATAATCCCTCACAGATATACCCAAAGGCTAACCTAATCTAGATAGCCTCTCACAGTCTCATCCAGAAGTTTATCTTCTAGGTGCCTCTAGATCTTATCAGGTTGACAATCAATGTTAACTACCACATTTGTCAAAACTTATTCTATTGTTTTGGCATACATAAACACAAAATGGGGCCGGGAAGATGGCACATGCCTTGAGACAGAGGCAGGCAGATCTCTAAATTCAAAGTTCGAGACTAGGTGGGGCTACAGGGAGACACCGTCCTAAAATGATAACAGTAGTCTCTCCTAGTCTTTTAAGACCTGTCTTCTGCAGCACAGTTTGGGCCGCCTCTCTCTTTGCCCTCCCTCACTGACCACTAGAAACCCTTCAATCTATTTCTCTCATTTGATCAGGCACAACAATTCTCCCTTTCCAGCCTCTCTGCCCACATTCAACTCCAGTCCTGACCTTGGTGTAACGAAACATCATTGCTGTTAAACAGCAGCCTTTGAACCCAAGCACAAAGGAAAAAACCCTGCATTTCCCCACTTATACCAAACATGCCTGCCTCCTTTAAAAGGCGGCAGTAATTATTGTCACTTTTGGTTTTGAATACTATTTTTATTTTCCATTCTACAAACAGTATACCAGTTGATTCTTTCACAAATTCCAATGGACAGATAAGAAAACTGAGGTTGCCAGGCATGGTGATGCATACTTTCAATTTCAGCACTCAGTAGGTAGAGACAGGTGAATCTCTATGAGTTCAAGACCAACCTATTCTACATAGTGAGACTCTGTCTCAAAAAAATAAAAAATAAAATAAGAAGAACAAAGAAAAGAAAGGAAAAAAGAAAACTGAGGTCAGGTAACTTGCCTACAGCACCACGTAAGTATATGACTGGACCATTATATGAACCTCATATGCCCACATCTTAGTCCCAAGATTTAGGGAAGAACAGGGATACTGAGGCTCAGGACACAAGAAGTGGCTCTTTTTTTTTTGAAACAGGGTCTCCCTGTAGCCCCAGCTGGCCTTGAACTCACAGAGATTTGCCTACCTCTGCCTCCCAAGTGCTGAGACTACAGGCATGCACCACCACGCCCAGCAAAAAGTGGCTCTTAAAATGTGAAATACGGGCTGGGTGTGGTGGCGCACGCCTTTAATCCCAGCACTTGGGAGGCAGAGGTAGTCAAATTTCTGTGAGTTCAAGGCCAGCCTGGTCTATATAGCAAGTTCCAGCTGGGGCTACAGGGAGATCCTGTCTCAAAACGACCAAAAAAAAAAAAAAAAGAAAGAAAAGTGAAATATGGCTCAGTGATCTAAGCAAAGGCAAACTAGTTAGAAGAGACCCCAGCTGAAACAAATCCTTGATTCCACCATTAGCTTCTGAAGCAGGAGAGTTGCTGTGAGTTTGAGGACAGCATAGTTATGTAAGTAGTACCAGATGAGTCTGGACTACATAGGGAGACCCCTGTCGAAAGAAAGGAAGTAAGCCGGGTGTGGTGGTACACCCCTTTAATCCCAGAATTCGGGAGGCAGAGGCAGGAGGATTTCTGTGAGTTCCAGGCCAGCCTGGTCTACATAGTGAGTTCCAGACCAGCTGGGGGCTACAAGGAGACCCTGTCTGAGAAAAAAGGTCGGGGGGAGGGAGGATGAGAGTGAGTAGGGAGGGAAGGAGGGAAAGAAATAAAAGGGAAAGGAAGCAAAACAGGATGGAAGGAAAAAAAATTATCTATTTACTTCTCTGATAGCAAAGTTCCCCTAATAGAAAAGTTCTTCTGTTTTTCTGCCCTCTCATCCTCTCACCTGCACTCTTGTTTCCTCTTTAGGAGTTGAGCAATTACCCATACTGAAAAAAACTTCTTTGTGTTTAATTTTTTTGGCAGAGTCTCCTAGCCCCAGGCCACCTGGAACGCACTATGTAGACCAGGCTGGTCTTACTTTCACAGAGATCTGGATTAAAGGTGCTTCATTTTCTAAAATTTATTTTTATTTTACATGTATGAGTGTTTTGCCTGCATGTATATGTGTACCCATGTCATGCAATGTCCTTGGATGTCAGAAGAGGGTGTCAGATCCTCTGGAACTGGAGTTATGCACAGTTGTTAGCCACCATCCTAGTACTAGGAACCAAACTCAAGTCCTCTGGAAGAGCAGCCAGTGCCGTTAACTGCTGAGCCATCTCTCTGTCCCTGTTCAATTTTTTTTTTTTTAATTGCAGGAACTCTTTTCTTTGTCCTCCTGGGTATAAGGAGGTGTAGTTACTAGACCCTTTCCTTCACTGCATAGAACTCTTCCCTCAGTCCCAGGCTCCTGTAAAGTTGAACAACTTTTCTGTCCTTTCCCTGCCTTCTAGGTGAGGTTGCAACCAGCTTTTTCTACCAGCTGGGTCTTAAAAACCAAGCAGGGCTCAGGGCAGAAGGCATCACAAAGCAATCTCAGACAATGTGTTCTTCATTACATCCACAAAATGCCACCAGCACCTTTGACCGGACGTTAATACCGCATGACTTTGACATCTTGAGATGGAGCTGGAGTTTGAGAAATGGGGCTGAGGGTTGATTAGGGTCCAAAAATAAATCTTTTCTACTGCCACGAAGCAGTTACAGTTGCACAACTGAAATACCAGCTCTTTGGAAAAGCTATCAAACCCACTCATGCAGTCGGGTAATAGCATCATCCGAAGCATTTCTTAGATGCCTAGTGTTGGAAGCACAGTACAGAGTGAGTTAAGCGGACACAATCCATTATGTGAGACATTTTCAAGACAGGATATATGTTTCTGGTGCTAGCAGAGAGACTGGCTCAGACAGATGCCAAAGTGCCCCTTTCAGAGGCCAGCCTGGTCCACTACAATAACTAACACTTGCTAAGCTCTGTCCATTTTCTGGGTCCATGTTGCACATCTCACGGACATTATCCCACATAATCCTCAGAGCAACTCTTGAGAAAGGGTCTACCATTTGTGCCTGACTTTCAAGTGGAGAAGCTTCTAAACATTAAGTAACCATCCCAAGACAGCTAATAAATGGTGGAACATGTTCAAATCCAAGTCCTCTTACCATGCAGTCCACATCTTTCATCAAGGAGCCACATCCGTATGATTTGTAGAGTGGCTTCAATGTGAGCTTTGGAGTTGAATGAATTCAAATTATGACTGCATTCCTCAGTTTGACCACATATCCAACCTCTCTCTGTTAGTTTTTTAATATTGTAATATGTATCTGAGACAAATGTGCTTATCAAGAGAAAAACTCTGGATCTTAATGGTGGAAGCTACAGTCTATGGTTTGCTAGTCTGCTGCTTTGGGGACTGGAGTGCAATGAGGAAGCACACCAGGACAAGAGAAGGCAGGGTGGGGCACAGTACTCACCTCAGGGCTGAAACACAGAAGAGAGACAAAGGAAGGGGACAGGGTCTCACTAGTCCCTTCAAAAGCCCACCCCCAATGATCAGAAAACCTCCCTCTAGGCCTGCCACTTCAAGTTTCCACCACCTCCCCACAGCACCAAGCAGGAGAGCAGGCCTTTAATACATGGGCCTTTGGGGAACATTCCAGATCCAAACTTTAACGCTCTCTAAATTTTAATTGCAACATCTGCAAGCTATGGAGACATTAAAGCCCAGCTTTCAGGAAAACAAATAAATATTTTTGTAACCACATTATATCTAAAGACCTACATGGCACAGCTCCAGAACCAAAATCCTTTTTTAAATGCATAGTGGGAAGAAAAAGATTTCTATGCCAACAACTGTTGTTTTGCTTCATTTATAAAACCTCTAGCCTGTGGTGGGAACTTAATTAGTTGTGGCTATTACAATTCTTTTTATAATTTTTGTTATATTTTTAAATAACCAGCCCAGTCCATCTAGTTGAAATGCTGTTCAAATATTCTTCTCTATTCTCACTAAAGAAAGAAAAAAAAAAAAAAAAAAAAAAAAAAAAAAAAAAACTCTTTCATTAATAACTTTAAACATTAATGGACTGACATTGTGTGTGTGTGTGTGTGTGTGTGTGTGTGTGTGTGTGTGAGTGCTCATGTGTGGCACAGCATATATGTGGAGATCAGAGGACAACTTGCCAGAGTTGGTTTTCTCCTTCTACAGCGTGGGTCCCAAGGATCAAGCTCAGGTTGTTAGGTCCGGCTGCAGTCATGTTTTCCTATCCAGCATCTCTCCAGCCTGTTTCATTCAATTTGCACCAAAACAGAATGGAATGAGGAGCAGAAACCCCATCTTGGCAGCCACAAGTCATGCTCCCTCAAGATTTTAGTTTGATCTTCACCTATTTGGAAATCTGAAGCAAGACAGGTTGCCCCCTGCCCCCCACCCCAGGACCAAGGCTTTCCTGGCAGAGAAGTCAAGAAGAGAGGCCACGTACCAGACTGGCTTAGCCACAAACACAATTTACAGTTGGAGAAGAGGGATTGTAGTTTGACTCACAGATTTTCCTTGGGTCCAGCTCATGCTGATTTGTGTCTGACTGGACCCAGCAGTCCCCTCTTCCTCCTTGATTCAAGCCTTTTCTCATGAATAAATATCACCTGTAGGTTCACTGTTTCAAGGACTTGGAGACTTGCATAACTGACACCAATCAGGAGAGAAGATACCACGTCTGCACATACCCTGTTCTCCCATCCTCCTGATGCAGTGGAGGAGGGATGGGTCCTGTGTCCTGGACCCCATCCGCCCTCATGTTCCCCAGGAACTCATTTCCATAGACTGTTTTTTTCTCCTGCAGCATTAACTCATTCTTCCCTGATCATTTCTAGCTACATACTAACATCTTTTTTTTTTTTTTTTTTTTTTAATTCTCAAGGGGTGAGCAGGATGGCTCAGCAGGTAAAAGTACTTGCCACCAAGTCTGACAACCTGCGTTGGATCCCTAGGACGAATATGGTGGAAGGAGAGAACCCAATCCCACAGGCTGTCCTCTGACCTCTAAACATGCACTGTGGCACATGCACAATAAATAAATGTGGTTTTTAAATTTTTAATTTTGGGGGTCTGAAGGGATGACTCACAGGTTAAAAGCACTGGCTGCTCTTGCAGAGGACCTGGGTTTGATTCCCAGCACCCACTTAGTGGCTAACAGCTATCCATAACTCCAGTTCCAGGGGTTCCAACACCCTCTTTTGACCTCCACGGGCATTGTACGACATGGGTACACTTACATACATGCAGGCAATATACTCATACACATAATATAAAAATAAATATTTTTAATTTAATTTTTTGTTTAGATTTTCCAGGACCATCTATCTGCTCTGTCTTCTGCTACTTTACACAGGAAAGTTCTATAAGACCTGCTTCACCCTTATCTTCCTTCTTTCTAAGTTCACTTAGATAATGCTTTGATGCCTCCTGACCCCATCCCACTAAAATACTCAACATCAAGGTGCCAATGGCCAATCTGTCTTCATCTTTCTTGACTTATTAGCCATCCCTAGCTCAATTGTCTTTTCCTTGATGAAGCACACTCCCCTGTGATTTCTATGTCCTTATATCTACTTGTTCTTTTTCCATCTGCCTTAATAGCTCTTTCTTTAACTGCGGCTTCTGCTCATTAACTCACCAGACCTTTAAATGTTAGAAGGTTCCATAAACAAAGAGATTTTGAACCCGACTTCCTTCTATCTTTCCCCCTAACAGCAACCAGGTCTTGCATGGGCTACTCTAACAACCTTCTAATTAATCTCATAATCAACTCTTGTCTTCACTATAGTCTGTCCTCCATGCAGCAGCCAGAGTGATCATCTAATGCTTAATTTTTTAATCATTCCAATCTCCATTCTCCAATTAAAACTTCCAATACTTCACTGTATTAATAAAACCCAAACCTAGCCATGGTGGTGGCACACACCTTTAATCCCTGCACTCAGGAGGCAAAGGCAGGAAGATCTCTGTGAGTTCCAGGCCAGCTGGGGCTACAGGGAGACGCTGTCTTTAAAAGACTAAAAAATATTCCCGTATTAAAGTAAGTCAGGGACTGAAAAAAAAAAAAAAAAAAAAAAAGCAAATCACCATAAACCTGCTGGCTGGCTTACACTTGTCTAAAATAAACTGACACCCACTGTGCCTGGTCCCACCCTCACCTTCTTCTGCTTCCCTGGGCTCCATGGCACATCAGGCTCTTTCCTGGACACCGGGGCTGATCTCTCAGCCCAGGGCCACCATTGCTTCCTGATCCCTTGCGTCCAGACAGACTCAGTTCCTTCTCAGGTCCCCAGGAGCCCTCTGGGCCTGGTCTTGCCCTCACCTCCCTCTGCTTCCCTGGGCCACACAACCCACCAGCCTCTTACTTGGACATCAGGGCTGACCATTCAGCTTCCTGATCCTTTGCATCCAGACCAACCCAGTTCCTCAGTGCAGTCCCCAGAAGCCCTTGGGTCCTCTTGCACCCCCATCTCCCTTTGCATCTCTGGGTGGCATCACCACCAGCTGCCTGAGACCAGCATCTTTCCTGGGCCTTACTCCCAGGCCAGTCCAACCCCCAAATTCCTGAGGCCAAAATCTTTCCTGGAGGGATCCAGACCTTAGGAGAAAGCCTGAGACCATCTGATCCTCATCTGACTTGGGCCTCTGTGGGAACTCCTGAAGACAAAAGCAATCTGGCCACTCCAAGATAAAATCAAAAGAGAGAACCAGAAGCTTAGAGGAACCAGCCTTTCATGCCCCAAAAGTAAACCACAAAAGTATAAACAGAACCAAACTTGAACTAAACAAAGGCAGAACAGAATTTCCTATTGGTCACACAACCAACAAAAGACATGGGCAAATGGCAAGGCCAAAACACAATATAAAAAAAACGAGAGAGTATATCCCCAGCTAAACCCACCAGTCTATAGACGTATACTACAATGAGGAAGAATCACCCCAAGGAATCTCGCGATGTTGAAGTTAAAAGAACAAACATAAACATGATCTAAGAACTTAAAGAACACACAGACAACTCAAAGAACTCAAAGAGTAGAGGCACAAACTTGTGACAGAAGCTCAAGAAAATACAAATACGCAGTTGAATGATAAAACAAAAACAATTCAGGACTTGTAAATTCACAAAAGAGACAGAAATATTGAAGAAAACCCGAGCTGAAATGAAAATAGAATTTAAAAACTCAATAAGTTTGAAATAACAGGAGAAAGCCTCACAAGCAGAATGAAAGAAATCGAAAACAGCCTGGATGACAAAGTTGAAGAGCTGGACTGCTCAAGCAAAAACTATGAAATTTTTTTAAAAAGGAACGGAATATGCAGGAAATGTGGACAGCATGAAAAGACCAAATCGATGCATCCTAGGCATATAGGAAGGAGAAGAATCTCAGGCCAATGGCATTAAACAAATCTTCAATAGGATTATAGAAGAAAACGTCCCTAAATTAAGAAATAAATACCTACAGGAATTCAAGAAGCACATAGCACATTAATCAGACATAACTAGAACAAAAACTCTCCACAGCATATCAGAGTAAAAACATTAAATGTACAGAACAGAGTCAATACTGAAAGCTGCAAAAGAGAAACAACAAGTCACATATAAAGGAAAACCCATCAGAATTACAGCTGACTTTTCAGTGAAGACTGTGAAAGCCAGAAGAACCTGGACCAAAGTATTCCCGGTTCTAAATGACCACAGATGCCAACCCAGATTACTTTAAACAAACAAACAAAAAAAAAGTCTAGTATAATCGA
>NW_008330735.1:7385792-7387765 GCF_000622305.1 Nannospalax galili
ATTGCAAAATTGACCTACAAAAGTCTGTAGCCTTTCTATATACCAATAACAAGCAATCAGAGAAAGAACACATGGAAACACTCTCCTTCACAATAGCTGCAAAAAATAATAAAATATCTCAGAATAAACATGACCAAAGACATTAAACATCTCTACAATTTTAAAAGAAAGAGACTGAGGAAGACATCAGAAGATGGAAGGACCTCCCATGCTCATGAATTGGAAGAATTAATGTTGTGAAAATGACCATCCTACCAAAACCCATTTATAGAGTCAATGCAATGCCAATCAAAGTCCCCATGATATTTTTCACAGAATTGGAAAAAACCATCTTAAGATTCATATGGAAGCACAAAAGACCTCAGATAGCGAAAGCAACCCTGAGCACTAAGAGCAATGTTGGAGGGATTACTGTACCGGATTTTAAGCTGTATTACAGAGCTATAGTCATAAAAACAACATGATACAGGCACAAAAATAGACCCATAGATTAATGGAACAAAATTGAAGACCCCAATATGAGTACATGCAATTTCAGCCACCTGATATTTGACAAAGGGGCCAAGAATATTCACTGGAGGGAATGCAGCATGTTCAGCAAACGGTGCTGGCAAAACTGGATCTCCACCTGTAGAAGAATGAAACTAAACCCCTATCTTTCACCTTGCGAAAAAGTCAATTCCAAATGGATCAAAGACCTCCATATAAAGCCTGAAACTCTAAAACTATTAGAAGAAAACATTGGAAAAAACCTATAAGATATAGGTGTAGGAAAGGATTTTCTAAACCGGACATCAATTGCTCAAGAAACAAGGGCAAGAATTAACAAATGGGACCTCATTAAACTAAACAGCTTCTGTACATCAAAGGAGACAACCAGGGAAGCGAACAGAAAACCCATAGAATAGGGGAAAATTTTCACCAGTGACACATCTGACAGAGGCTTAATATCCAGAATATATAATGAACTCAAAAACAGAGAATCAAGACAAGAAGCAACCCAATTAAAAGAGGGGCTAAGGAGCTGAACAGAGAGTTCTCAAAAGAAGAAGTAAAGATGGCTATGAAGCATCTTAAAAGATGTTCAACATCACTAATAATCAGGGAAATGCAAATTAAAAGCACTTTAAGATTTCACCTTACCCCAGTCAGTCTGGCTAAGATCAAGAAAACAAATGATACCAAATGTTGGAGAGGATGTGGGGAAAGGGGAACACTCATCCACTGCTGGTGGGGCTGCAAACTGGTTCAACCCCTATGGAAAGTAGTGGGAACTCTTAAAAACTACAAATGAACCTATCATTTGACCCAGTTATACCACTCCTTGGCATATACTCAAAGAACTCATCCTATTGCAGAGACACTTGTACATCCATGTTTGTTGCTGCTCTTTTCACAATAGCTAAGAGATGGAAGCAACAAGTGTCCCTCAATTGATGAGTATATAATGAATGTGGTCTTTTTGAGACAGTGTCTCCTGTAGCCCCAGCTGTCCTGGAACTTACTATGTCACTATGTAGACCAGGCTGGCCTTGAACTCACAGAGATCTGCCTGCCTCTGCCTCCTGAGTACTGGGATTAAAGGTGTGCACCATCACGCCAGGCCAAAAATGTGGTTTATTTTTACCACAGAGTTTTACTCAGCAGTAAAGAAAGATGAAATCATGAAATTTTCAGGCAAATGGATGGAACTAGAAACTGTTATACTAAGTGAAGTAACACAGACTCAGAAAACAAATCAACATATGTTCTCCCTCATATGTGGATCCTAGAACCCAACCCTGATAAGTGAGTATGTATCCCCACATAACTACAGGAATCAGGATAATGGAAAGGAATCAGGGAGGTAAAGGAAAAGAAATAACCTGAAAGAAGAACAGTAGGAAATAGGTGTTAACAAGGGAGATATGGGTAAAAATTGGGTTAGTCTAAGGGAGGGGGGAGGGAAGGGTATATGAGGAACCTAGGGGATA
>NW_008330735.1:7388389-7388942 GCF_000622305.1 Nannospalax galili
ACCAGTAAAAGAAAGGAGCCAGGGGCTCCTCCCAAGCCCATGTGACCCCTGAGGAACAGATCATCAAATGACCTTAAGAGTAAATATAAATTGGTCTATCTGGGCCACTTGTAGGGCCTTAAACACCCAAAAGGAAAGTATAACCAAGGATTAATTATTCCAATATAATCTTTTAAGAGTCCATATGTATAGCTAAAGGCTACATAACAAGCAACAATGCCAGATAGGAGATACCTTCTTTTGAGTTGTTGGCCAGGGTGGCCAAAGGGACTCCCAGATAGTAACCCAGCATAGAACTGGGAAAATGAACAGCAGACCCCAATCTTATCTAAAGGAATATTGACAACTGATTGCTGCTAGATGAGGAACAGCTGACCTTCCTAAAACAAAGACCTCTAGATAGGCTGAATAGAGTCACCACATGGACAAGTAGTGGGGAATGGCTGGGGGTGCCGACCACATAGCAGACAGTAGCAGGGATAACAGAGTATAAGGGCTCTAGTAGGGGGAAGGAGGCTATGGGAGGGTGCCATCTGGGAAGTGGGTGTATAGT
>NW_008330735.1:7389614-7390808 GCF_000622305.1 Nannospalax galili
TGTTTTAAAGAATATAATACAACATTCTTTTAATTTCTTTAAAATCTGTATGATAGCTAAAATGAAAATGTGTGGTGGGATTTTCTTCACTGTATATGGGATGCTGCTGACACTATGATGGAAAGAAAATTTATAACACTAAATACTAGTATTATAAAACTAAAAAAAAAATAAAAGAAATTGACTTGAAAATGAAAAAAAAAATGAAGTGAGAAATGCAGTAATAAATGACAAGCTCCAAAATGAAGCTTCTGACTATAAAGTCACTTTAGCTATGTTGGCCAAGTCAAATTTCTTATATCTACATTTATATATAGTATCAATGCTTGCATCTATATTCACATGCATTATAAATTTTCCACCATGAGACTGAAAACACATGAAACAGGTAGCTCTGACCCCAGTATCAACTTCACAAGAGGATATCCCCTATTAACAAAGCATTATTAGAGTATCAATAGAATGCTAAGAATTAGCAAGTTACACAGAGACCTGTTTCTGCTGCAGCAATTTAAAACGTCTTTATCATGCAAAAAAAGATCAAAAACTTTTTTTAAATTAAAAATAAAACCCTTTTCTTGTTCCCTGTCTAGAACTTGTACTACTAATTACTCTTGCCTTTACTTCTCCTTCACGTCTCCTATTCATGATTCAAAGACTTTCTTTTCCCCATTTCACAAAAGATGGAGTTTTATGAGTTCAAGAGCCAGAGGCAGTGGATGACTACAGTGCAACTTTTCTGGATACAGCAGGACAGTAGGAACTCACTGCAGCTCTGACAGCATGCACAAGACCTGTGCAAGATCAAGCCAGACAAAATCTCAGTGTGGAGTGGGGAGATGATCATGGAGTCCCACCACTCACTGAGGGGGAATAGATGGCTGCTGGGAGAGGGAGAGTCAATTTTCTTCGGGGATGTGGTTCCTGAGAGTCCAGTCCAGTAGATGGCCCTATGGCTATGCACACACTGGCAGCATTAGAAGAAAAAGAACATGAAACATGGAGCGCTTGGGAGGAATTGGAGGGGATGGATGGGGGGGTACATTTGATCAAAACACCTTATATGCATGTATGAAATTCTTAAAAAAGTTTTTGTAAAAATTAAAAAATAAATAAATAAATAATAAATAAATAAATAATAAAACCCAAACTTTTATCATGCTTCACAAGAGCTCACATGACATGGCCCCTGTC
>NW_008330735.1:7390920-7428172 GCF_000622305.1 Nannospalax galili
TTATATAAAATAAAATATGAGTGTATGAATGTATTGCCTGCATGTATGTAAGTCAACTTGTGTCAAGCAATGTCCATGAAAGTCAGAAGAGGGTGTCAGATCCCCTGGAACTAGAGTTAAGGATGGTTGTTAGCCACCATGTGGGTGCTGGGAACCAAACCCAGGTCCTCTGCAAGAGCAGCTAGTACTCTTAACCACTGGGCCTTCTCTCCAGCCCACTAAACGCATTTCATTCCACCACTTCCCCCAGCATGCTCTGCTACAATGATTGCTGTCTGTTGTAGCCCAACTCCATCTCCCACCCCACCACGTCTGCTGTGAAGGGTGTTTGTCCTTGTTCTCCCTCCTGCCTAGAATCTCACCTCTCCAGGAACGTTCTCTTCTGCTCCCTTTCTTTCCAGCATGTGTCACCATATGAAATTCACTTACTTCTTCACCTGGTCTCATTGGCCTGGAGCCTCCCAGCATCAGGAAGAGGAGCTGGTGAACCAACGGTGCTCCCTGTGCTGTCCACTCATCTCCTGTTTCAGCCCATGCTGGCACTTTGGATTTTCAGCACAGCTTCTGTCTCCCTGCTCCCGGCAACATGCGTGGATCTCACTGTCTGGTTTCTGAGCTCAGCTCCTGCCTGACAGTTGGCTCAGCAGCTTTCCTGAACATCAACATCCCTCACAGCTTGCTTGAGAGACTCTTCTGCCATCCTGGGCCCCTAGCCTGCTTTTTAGTGAAGAAAATTCTGTCTGAAGAAGGCTAGCCATGTGGGAACCAGCATATACTACAAAGTTTCCTCTGAAAAGGCCTGCTTCAACCACTGTGCCGCCAGCATCTCAACAGAAACAGAAACTCAGGCCACCCTAAGGGAAGTAAGATTCCTCCATGATGACTTCCTACATGCCAGGCAGCCAAAAGCCACTGTGCTACCTCCAAAGTTGGACTGTCAGGATATGGTTGAATCTTGCCAGACCAAAGAAACTTGCACTAGAATGGTGTTTCTACATCATTCTGGTAAAGGCTGGCTGAGACAGTCTGTCATGAAGGGTCTCAACAATGAACTGCAGCCTGCTCTCTGCTACACAGGAATACCATGCTCATGTTCTGAGCTCCATACTCAACACCAGATACCAGGAACTTGATGCTCATCATCTCAGTTTTCATAATAAAATTAAGATATGTGAGCTAGGCATGGTGATGCATGCCTGTAGTCCCAACACTTGGGAGGCTGAGGCAAGGGGATCATGCGTTCAAGAGCAAACTGGGTTATATATCAAGACCCTGTCTTGAAAAGAAAAACAAAGTTAAGGTAGGTGGTAATTGTCCCCATTAGACAGATGACAAAACTAAGGCTCACAGACAGTTGATAGTCTTTGCTCATGCCCATATAACAAATGCGTGAGAGATTCCATACATAAATTCCTGCCCCTCTAAGTATTTGATTAAGGTTTTTTTTTCTATATTCTATGCACACCAATTTATTTTCTCCTTAAGAGTTAGGATTTTTTTCTTGTTCATCATCCATATAGCACAAAAACTGATCTTTAAGTGGTCAATACACTTTTGTAAATGCATTCCTAATACTTTTACATTAGTGCTATAATTTGTACATACTACAATTAATAGATTAATATCAATATTTACTGTTCTAACACCAGTGTTGGCTTTCTTTGTCTGTACTATTGGCCATTTGGACCATTTCCAATTTTTACATTTAATGTATAGCACAGTCATTAGCTCTTACTGGAACACAGTACGGGAACGGGAAGTAGAAAATAAAGCTAATGAAAAAAATAGCATTTTGTATCTTTCATGGGACTATTCAGAGTGAATTCAGTTAAATAACATACTAATTACACAAACTAGAGAAACAGGTCTGGGATTACATAATAAAATTATCAGCCTTTTCTAGTAAACTTAAATATCACAGTTTTCACTAGAAAAAAAATACTTAATATATTGTAAAACGTACAGTACTCCCCTTTCTAAGCAAAATAAAAACATTTTTCAAAAGTGAGTATCATATAAAATAGGATGTCAGAATGCTGTAATTTTGGCAGAGAGGGGAACACAACTATAATTTAGCAAACTAAATTTGGTTTAAATGTGTCAGAAGTGCGTGTATCAATATTAGGTCTGTGGTTTCTAGTTCAGATTTTCAAATGTGATTGCCTGAATGCATCTGTTGGATAGCTCTAAGGCACCCTCTAGTGGATGACATAAAGAAAACTTTGATTTCGGAGGACCCATCTGTCCTGTTCCTATACATGTGTGTCTAAAAGTAGCTTACATTTCCAGGCTCATATATGTGAGGGATACAGGAATTACAGTCAATTTAAAGAAACTAAAATTTTTCTTTTACCACTCTCTTTTAAAACAGGAGGAAAAAAATTAGTAGGATGGTTTTAATCACCAAAATAGGTTGCGAAGTATCTTTTCAAAGAACTCATAAGTATAGTGTTAGTTATTTTTCTCATTTCTATGATTAAATGCCCAACAAAGCAACTTAAAGAAAGAGGAGTTTGGAACTGGAAAGATGACTCAGAGATTAAAAGAGCTTGCTGCTCTTCCAGAGGATCTGAGTTTCATTATCAGTACCCACACTGGGCAGCTCCCAACTGCCTGGAACTCTTGCTCCAGGGGATCCCACTCCCTCTCCTGGCCTCCTTGGGCACCTGCACACCTGTGGCACATACATACATACACATAAATTAAAAATAAAACCTTTTAGGGGCTCTGGAGAGATGGATCATTGGTTAAGAACACTGCTCTTGTGGAAGACCCAGGTGTGATTCCCAGCACCCGTGTGATAGCTAACAGCTGTCTGAAACTCCAGTTCCAGAGGAATCCAATGCCTTCTTCTGACCTCTGCAGGCCTTGCACAACATGGGTGCACTCACATACATGCAGGCAACACATTCATACACATAAAAGAAAAATAATAAATAAAATTTTTAAAATAAGCCAAGCATGGTTGCTCACGCCTTTAATCCCAGCATTCAAGAGGCAGAGGCAGGCAGATCTCTGCAAGTTCAAGGCCAGCCTGGTACATAGCAAATAGGCCAGCTAGAGCCACAGGAAAACCCTGTTTCAAAAAGACCAATAAAGCCAGGTATGGTAGCATACACCTTTGATCCCAGCACCCAGGAAGCAGAAGCAAGTGGATCTCTGTGAGTTCAAGGCCAGTCTGGATTACATAGGGAGTTCAAGGCCAGCTGGGTCTATAGAGAGACCCTGTCTAAAAAAAAAAAAAAAAAAAAAAGACCAATAATAGATAGATAAGATAAATAAAACCTTTTGGGACTGGAGAGATGAACCAGCAGTTAAGAGCACATGGACCTGGGTTTGGTTTGGTTCCTAGCACCTACATGCCAGCTAAACAACTGTCTATAACTCCAGCTCCAAGGGATCAGATATCCTCTTCTGGCCTCAGTGTGCATCACACTCATGTGGTGCACTTACATACATGTAGGCAAAACACTCATACACATAAAATAAAAATAAATTTAAAAAAAAAGAAATTAAGACTTTTTGCTGGGCATAGTAGTAGCACACGCCTTTAGTCCCAGCACTCAGGAGGCAGAAGCAGGCGAATCATCTAGAACTACGAAAAGAGGTCAGGGGCTGGGGAGCTAATTCAGTCAGTAAAGCATTTGCCATGCAATCCTGAGTTTTGATCCCCAGAACACATGTGAAAGTTGAGTGTGGTAGCATCTATAACCCAAGGGTTGGGGGTGCAAAGACAGAGGATCCCTGTGGCTTATTGGTCGGCCAGTTTAGCCACTGGTGATCTCCAGGTTCAGTGAGAGACTCTGTCTCAAAAAATAAAGTGGAGAGCAATAGAGGAACTTACCCTGACATAGATCTCTGGCCTCCACAAGTACGAACATGTACACATGCAAACCACAAAGGGAGAGGAAGAGGAGGAGGGAGGGAAGGAGAGAGAGAGAGAGAGAGAGAGAGAGAGAGAGAGAGAAAAGAGAAGAGAAGAGAAGAGAAGAGAAGAGAAGAGAAGAGAAGAGAAGAGAGAAAGAGGAGGAGAGAGGGAGAGAGAGAGAGAGAGAGAGAGAGAGAGAGAGAGAGAGAGAGAGAGAGAGAGAGAGAGAAAAGAGAAGAGAAGAGAAGAGAAGAGAAGAGAAGAGAAGAGAAGAGAAGAGAAGAGAAGAGAAGCAAAAACAAGGCTAAACTGGGTGCAGAAGAAACTGCCCTGAAATGTCAACTCTATAATTCTATACAAGATCTTAACATGGTGCTGCTAATCCTACTGGAAAGGGTCTGAGAAATGCTGAGAAGTGTGATTCCGTCACTAACTCCTTGTAGCAGCAGGAGTGGGATGGGCTCACCTCTGATCCACCCATAGCAGCTCTCTCTGTCTCTCTCTCTCTCTCTCTTTTTTTTTTTTTTTTTTTTTTTTTTGGTCTTTTGAGAGCTTGTTTGGAGGTTCTAGCAGGGGAGCGCAGCTACTCTTTGATGGAAAACCGGTCCTCTATCAGGGAAGGTCGTCCTCTTTGATCCAGCGCACAGCTTCTGGAAGGACGCCCTGTGGAGTGTTGAGGGAGGAAGGGGACACCCACCTAGCCAGCCAGATCAGCTGAATCAACCCTGGCGATCAATGAGGTGACAGATGTCGCAGCCAGATAGCCTTCACATCCTTTTTGGTCTTTTTGAGACAGGGTCTCCCTGTAGCCCCAGCTGGCCTGGAACTCACTATGTAGATCAGGCTGGCCTTGAACTCACAGAGATCCACCTGCCTCTGCCTCCAGAGTGCTGGGATTAAAGGTGTGCACCACCATGCTCAGCCAAGCAGCTCTGTCTTTATGGACCTTAGGCTTGTAGCCCAGCCTCTCTGCTCTTTAACATCCTCTTTATAATGTGGAACTCTTCAGAGCACTGTCTACTATTACCTTTAAAAGACTGAGGGAAATGAAATAGATGAGGTGCTTGGAAAGGAAACTGACTCATGGCAGGGAGTTGTGGTGCCCACTTTTAATCCCAGCACTCGGAAGGCAGAGGCAGGCAGATCTCTACAAGCTCAAGGCCAACCTGTTTTGCTTAGTTAGTTCAGGCCAGCTGGGGCTACAGGAAGACCCTGTCTCAAAAAGACCAAAAAATAAAATAAAAAATAAAACCTTTCAAAAAACATTAAATAAAAAAAGAAGGATTTAATTTTGCTCACAGTTTAAGGATAAAGTCTATCATGGCAGGGAAGGTGTGCTAATAGGTGTAAGGCAGCTGTTCACATGGCTTTGATAGGAATCAGAGAGATATGAATGCTCACACTCAGCTAGCTTTCTGCTTTTTATGAAGTCTGGAACTCCAGCCCACGGAATGGTGCCACACACGTTCAGGATAGATCTTCCCACCTCAATGAACCTATCTAGATAATCTCTCACAGACATGCCCAGAGGAGTGTCTCTTTGATAATGCTACATCCTGTCAAGTTGACCGTCGATATTAAGCATCATAAGTCTACTGTGTCAACTCAAAACCCAAGCCTATCACTATTAAACCATAACCATAGGAAACACCAAAACCCAGCAGGGTTAATACAAATCCTGTAGGTGCCTGTATGGTATTTGGGACCCAGGGTGGAATCATCTGGGCTCCGAAAGGCTATTTCTTGGGCTGATTCCACTCTGTGTATGCAGCTTTCCTCAGTGGATGTCCCCTGGATCTGCATCTCGATGTTCTGAGATCTCCATTGCAACTTAGACTTCATTCCATGACCTCTCAGGACCTCTTTGCAGGAATTCTGACCCTGCCATGTATTTTCTGGCTTTGATGGTTCTTCAGAACAAAGTCCCCTCAATCTGGCATCTTTTATGCCTGCAAAACCAGAACCACCTGGACAACATTGCCGAGTTCTGCTGCCAGCTCAGTAGGTAATCTGGCCTAATGTAGTGCAGGGGACCCTTCAAGGGCATTCATAATTTAAGTTTTCTGCTTCATAGTTTTCAGTTTCATAAGATAGAATCTTCTGTGGGTGGGGTCTTACCGTTCCTATCCCAGTGCAGAGCAGATTTCTCTTTAATGGTGCCAACCTCTTTAACCATGAGAGCTAATTTTGATTCTGCCTGGTAGCTCTAAACTTGCTCACACTCTTTCTTGCCAAACTGCACATTTTTCTTTTCTAAAATATTTTCACACTGGGCATGGTGGCATCTACCTTTAATCCCAGTTCTAGGTAGGGAGAAGCAGGCAGATCTCTGAGAAATTGAAGCCAGCCTGGTCTACATAGTGAGTTCCAGTCAGACTGGAACTAGGGAGACTGTCAAAAAATTCTTTTTAATTAATTATTTATAGTTTTTCATTTTGATCTTTTTTGAGTCAAGGTCTCCCTGTCGCCCCAGCTGGTCTTACAGGCTGGCCTTACTATGTAGACCAGGCTGGCCTCAATATCACAAAGATTCACCTGCCTCTGCCTCCCTAGTGCTGGGACTAAAGGTGGGCACCATCTCGCCTGACTTTATTTTTATTTTTTATGTATATAAGTGTTTTGCCCTCATGTATGTAAGTGCACCTTACAATGTGTGTGCAATGCCTACAAGGCCAGAAGGGATCATCAGATCCCCCTGGAGCTGGAGTTATAGACAGTTGTTAGCTGCTACGTGGGTGCTGGGAACTGAACCCAGATCCTCTGCAGTAACAGCAAGGGTTCTTAACTGCTGATCCATCTCTCCAACCCTAGTATTTTTGAAAATTTTTATTTATTTCTATTTTTATATGTATGAGTGTATTGCCTGCATGTATTTAAATGCACCAGTGTCATGCAATGCCCATGGAGGTCAGAAGAGGCATTGGATTTCCTGGACCTGGAGCTACAGTTGTTAGCCACCATGTGTGTATAAGAGCAGCCTGTGCTCTTAATAGCTGAGTCATCTCTCCAGCCCCAGCCCCTGCATTTTTACCTTCAAGATAAAATGAAAAATTATAAAACTGAAATTATCCTTGTAATAAAGGGTTACATTGTGAAATCTTCTAGAATACTACTTCTTCAAAAAAATTGTTTTTAATTGTATGTGTGTATGTGTGTGGGCATATATGTGCCACAGTGTATGTGTGGAGGTGAGAGGACAACTTGCAATATTCAATTCTCTCCTTCTACTATGTGGGTCCAGGTGATCAAACTCAAGTCATCAGACTTAATGGCAAACACCTTTTCCTGCTGAGCCACACAGCCAGCCCTAGGGTGCTACTTTAAGAGAGAGAGAGAGAGAGAGAGAGAGAGAGAGAGAGAGAGAGATTATATTTTGGTAGATAACCAAAAAAAATCTGAAATAAGTGACTAACAGCAGAGGAAACAGGAGGAGAATTATTTATTTACTATTTATTTATTTATTTATTTATTTATTTTCTCTACAAAGATCTACTTGCCTCTGTCTTCCAAGTGATGGGATTAAAGGTATGTACCACCATGCCTGGCCCAAGATTTTACCTTTTAATGTGTATGTGTCTGTATGAATGTAACAACTATGTGCAGATGCCCACAGAGTCCAGAAAAGGGTTTCTGATCCTCTGAAACTGGAGTTATAGGTGGTTGTAAGTGCCCCTATTAGGGACTGGGACCCATAGTTGAGTCCTTGCAAGAGCAACAACTGCTTTTAACTGCTTAGCCATCTCTCCAGCCACCTGCAGCTGCTTAAAGCTCTGATAATCATCTCAAAAATCTTACAAAATTAAAAACTAGGGTGTTTGTATTTTTCATTTTGTACAGTGCCCTTCAAATTACACAATAGAGCCTACCTGAGAATCTGGTTAAAATGATTAAGTTCAGCCAAACATGGTGGTGTACACCTTAAATCCCAGCTCTCAGGAGGCAGAGGAAGGCAAATCTCTGTGAGTTCAAAGCTAGCCTGGTCTACATAGTGAGTTCCAGGCCAGTTGGGGCTACAGGGAGACCCTGTCTCAAAAAGACCAAAAAAAAAACCAGAAAGAAAAAAAGACACCTACACTCATGTGCACATGCCTGCTCACAGACATTTATACTTAATTAAAAAATAAAATCTTTTAAAAAAATCATTAGTTTCATCTAAAATAAGTTATAAGTTTCCACAGTCTGTTGGTGTTAAAAGGACCATATTTTGAGTGACAAGTCCTAGCCTTTCTCTGTGTAATAATCTACTGGGGAAGTCTGAGACTTGATGGGGATAAAATCAAAGTCATAGTAGTTAAAAGTATAGATCTTTACTAGCACCTACTCTGTAAAATTCCACAAATTACTTATCCTCTTTACAGCTCAGATTCCCCATTTTCAAAATGGGAACAATGGGCTGAAGAGATGATTCAATGGTTAAAAGCACTGGCTGCTCTTCCAGAGGACTAGGGGTTTAGTTCCTGGCATCAACTAACAGTCATCCAGCACTGGGGTATTGTCCTCTTCTGGCCTTCATGGGCATTTGCATGGATATACTCACATAATGCAGGCAAGATGCTTATACACATAAAATGAATAATCAAAATGAGAATGATAACTGTCACTTCATAAAGTAGGTTTGAAATTAAATGCATGTGAAGGATGTCACACTCACAGTGCTCAATAAACACAAATAGGGTTTGGGGGGTCGGGGGACAGGGTCTCCTGTAGCCTCAACTGACCTGGGATTCACTATGCAGACCAGGTTGGCCTTGAACACACAGAGATCTACCTGTCTCTGCCTCCCAAGTGCTGGGATTAAAGGCGTGTTCTACCATGCCTGACAAGTATTTTAGATGCTGGTAAGCAAAAGACCACAATGGGAAAGAAAACTTGCAGAAGATAGGTACTCCCAGTTTTCAATCTCTCCCTGGTACTCAGGGGAAAAAAAAAAATGTTCTTAGACAGCGATTCTATTAAGGAAAGATCATGCTTATTCTTTATGGAAACCTATTTTGCTGGCTCCATGGGAAACAGCACAGCTAACAAAGGCTGTAAATACTGTATTCATTTTCTAGGATTGTCATAATAAAGTGTTACAGACTGAGTACCTCTAGCAGCAGAAATTTGTTCCCTCCTAGATCTGGAGGCACGAAGTCCAAAATCAAGATACCAGCAGGGTTGTTGTTGGTCTGACCTTTTCTCTTGACTTGTAGATGGCCACTATCTTAATGGGGGTTGTGTTTTCCTAGTTTCTTAGTTGGTTGGGTTTTCTCATTGCTGTGACAAAATACTTGACAAAAGCAGCTTAAGGAAGGGTTTATTTTGGCTCACAGTCTGAGGGCACAGTCCATCTTGGTGGGAAAGTCAAAGCGGCAGAAGCATGTAGTGCCTGTCAAACTGTGCCTTCAGTCAGGAAGTAAGATGAATGATGGTGCTGAGCTCACATTCTCCTTTCCCCTTTCATCCACTCTGGAGCCACAGCCTATAGGATGGTGCTGCCAGTATCAAGAGTGGGTCTTTCCTCCTCACTTAAACCTGTCTGGAAGCCAGGCACAGTGCCTTTAACCCCAGCATTCAGGAGGCAGAGGCAGGTGGATCTCTGTGAGATAAGAGGCCAGCTTGGTCTACATAGTAAGTTCTAGGTCAGCTGGGACTACAGAGAGACCCTGGCTCAGAAACGAACAAACAAAAAAGAATCTGTAGGGGTTGGAGAGATGGCTCAGTGGTTAAGAACACTGGCTGTTCTTGCAGAGGACCTGGGTTCGATTTCCAGCATCCATCTGGCAGCTAATAACCATCCATAACTCCAGTGCCAAAGGATCTGATGCCTTCTTCCTGCCTCTGCCAACACTGCACACACATGGTGCATTTACATACATCAGGCAAAACACTCATACACATACAATAAAAATAAATATGAAAGAATGGTGTCTCTTCCAAGGAGGGAGGCAGCATGTTCAAAGGGTTTTTTGGGGTCCAGCAGAGTTGGCACTGAATCTCTGCATTGCTACTGACTCCTGAAAATGTGGGCAAGTTACTCCAGGCTCCTGGACCCAAGCATTCCTTCCAAGCAAATTTCAAAAGGATGCTGTGAAGGTTAAATGAGATAACCTACATGTAACAGGTTTTTCTGGTTTTGTTTTTCTTATTTAGTAAAATAACCTCATGGCAGTTTGGCACAGATTACCTTGGAAGAGATTTTAGAGCCCTGTTTGCCCGAAGAGGCATTCAGTGGGCCTGAAGTTTTATTTTTAAATGTTTTGTTTACTTATTTAAAATTTTATGTGTATAAGTGTATTGCCTGCGTGTGTGTAAGTGCATCCACGTCATGAAAAACCGGTGGAGGACGTTGGATCCCTGGAATTGGAGTTACGGTTGTTAGCAGTCATGTGGATTCTGGGACTCGAACTCGGGTCCTCTGCAAAAGCAGCCAGTGCTCTTAACCACTGAGCCATTTCTCCAGCCCCGCATGTATTTATTTTTATGTGCATGAGTGTTTTGCCTGCAAGTATTAGTGCACCTGTGTCATGCAATGCTTATGGAGGCCAAAAGAGGGCGTCTGATCCTTTGGAACTGGAGTTTCAGAAGATTGCTAGCTCCCATGTTGGTGCTGGGAACCGAACCGTGATCCTCTGGAAGAATAGCCAGAGTTCCTAACGGCTGAATCAAGTCTTTAGCCCCTACACTAATCTATTTTGTTAGGAGAAGAGGGTGCATGCTTGCGCCCTGTCAGGCATGTAGAGACCAAAGGACAACTTACAGGAGTTGGTTTTCTTTCACCTGGATTCATAGGACCCAAACGCAGGTTCTCCCGCTTCGCGGGACATGCCTTTACCCGCTGAGCCACCTCACCAGCTCTTGAAACTTAACTAAGTAAAGGCGGCCCCCTCAGGCGTACAGGGCTGCAGGGATGGAGCTGGCGGCCCGTTAGCAGAACGAGCCCAGGGATTTTCTAAAAAGGAAAGGCTGATCCATTTCCCTGTTCCCAAAAAGCCAATGGAGTTAGAGAAGAATATTGCGGTAAATATGGGCAACCCAGGAAGACTCTCGAGAAAACAGAAAGCAGTGGAGCCAAAAGGGATCCAAAAGACAGGATTCATGGCAGGTCTCGACAATAAATCCGAAAGGACAGTGTAGCATGCTGAATCTGGGTCCTTTGGATGCTGGAATTGGCTCTGGTCTATTTCTGAAGGCCAGTGTATTTGATAGATAAGCTGGTAGCTAAAAAACAATAACCCCAGAGCCTCAGTTCTTTTAGCAGTGATAAAGGAGCCCTCAGCTGAACATAATCCAAACACACCGCCTTCCCTTAAAAAACTACTAGTGAGGATCCAGGGAACTGGGAGTTCATCTCTACTTCTGGGCACTGGCTCAGGTTGCAAGCCAAAGGCTGGGGCTGCATATGTGCACCGACTCTGACGCTGCGATATGGTGCAGTTATTGAGAAGTTAAGAGCAAACCCCCATCCTGGAGCAACCTGGATTCCTGAGGCCGTGACTCCAAAAAGGAACAAAATGAGAAACTCTATTATAATGTTTCTGCTGCGGCCTCATTCAGTGGGCGTGGCCTGGGGGGAAGTGCGCCCACCCTCAGAGTCTCCCAACCCCAGCTGCGGCGGATTCCACCCTAGCAACTGTGGAACTGGAGCCCGCTCCCGAGTTTGGCCACTGTGTAATTTGACCAGTTTCCCTGGTACTCCATGCCCTTCACTGTAGTCAGCCCAGTGAAACAGAGCCAAACCAGCCTGAAAGTCTCTTCTCCACCTTAAGATACCCATCAGTGCTTTTTCTTCGGTTCTAGGATAGATACCTAAAGGAGAGCTGGATGCAGCCCCGAGGACGATTGGGCTTCTCCTGAACATCCAGTTCTAACCAGCAGGGGGAGCCTGGAACAATGCAGTCTGGAAACAAAAGATTGTATCCAGTCCAGTCTAAGGGACCGCTCTCACACAATACCCTCTGACACACAGTAACTACCTTTGAAATATAGTAATTACTATGGGAAAGTCATCATTCACATAATGACCTCCTCTCACAAAAATGGAAAGAACGAATTTCTCGCTGTTAGCGGTAAAGGGAAACTAGTGAGAAATAGAATTTTCCTTCCACGTAAAGGAATTGTGTTCACTGAGGCTATAAGAGTTCCGAAATAGCCTTCCTTGCACTTTGTCACCTCTCCTTGCCCTCCTGGAACTCCTTAAGTTTCAGCTGCCTACTATAGCTATAACCATAGCAACCCAGCTGGTGGCAAAATATGGAAACTCCTACACATTCTTTTAGATTCAGGTACTTATCTATGGGGTGTCTGTGTTTTTACCTTATCTGTGAGGCCACCTCTAGCTCCCTTTTCAATCTTAGGGGAGCCTGTCTCACCATGACCACGTTGATATCCCTCACACACCTGTATTGGAACTCTTGTTTCATGGTCTCAGAACTCTGTTTAGGAGGCCTCTGAGAGGGCTCACCGATTAAAAGCTAGTGCCACCAACCATTAACAACCCGAATTTAATCCTCTGGGACCCACCTGGTGGAAGGAGAGATCTGACTCCTGCAAGTTGTCCTCTGTCTGACACATATGCATGCACAAACACATAATAAATAAATATAAATATAAATAAATAAATAATAAATGTGATAGATAAAAACAATTTTTTCCCTTTTTTTTTTTTTTGAAACAGAATCTTCCTGTAGTCCCAGCTGGCCTGGAACTCCCTATGCATGTCAGGCTGGCCTTGAACTCACAGAGATCCACCTGCCTCTGCCTCCTGAGTGCTGGGATTGAAGGCATGTGCCACCATGCTCCGCCTAATTAAAACAGCTTTTCAAAAGAGCTCTGTCTATTTAGTTTAAATTTGCACTCCTAGTATAAGCATGTGGACTGATGTGGGGTCACATGGAAACTGATTAGTGAATTTCCCACTCATGAGTGTAGGACAGTGAAGGAATCGAGGAAAGGTGACTGTATTGTCTTGGAGTGAAAGAGCTGGGGGCAGATTGTCCAAGGAACAGAGTTGAGGCAGAAAAGCCTGAGAGGTACTGGCAACACAGCCAGGAAGGAGATGGAAATCATGTCCTCAGTTGTGTCTGGCATGCAGAATGATGACCAGAAAGCTAAGGGAGCCAAGGCACTGGCAGAAAGCAATGAAGACAGAAAGTCACCAGGAGAGAAGACAGATGCAGGACTCCACAACAGAGTCAGGGAATAACATTTATACCAAATTCCTCTTCATTGGCTCAGGGTGGTTGGAAATGAATGGACCTGCTACCAATAACTGTAATCAAACTTTTATCCTTTACAATGTTCAGTTGCAAACATCATCATATTTTTTATTAGACATCATCACATTTTAATTTTTTATTCATTGTTTTGATGTATATGAGTATTTTGCATGCCTGTAAGCCTACTTCATGTGTGCAATGCCCTCAGAGGCCAGAAGAGGGTTACTCCTGGAACTGGAGTTATAGCCATGAGGGTGCTGGGAACTGAACCAAGATCTCTGTAAGAGCTGCCAGTACTCTTACCCCTGAGCCACCTCTCCAGCTCCAGCACCATCACAGGTTAAAGTAAAAGGAGTTACAGCCAACGCCAAACTTGGCTCAAACCTCAGATGGTCCCCTCATTAGCTGTATGAATTTTTTGTTGTTGATTCTTGTGTTTTTGAGACAAGGTCTCCCTGTTGCCCCAGCTGGCCTGGAACTCACTATCTAGACCAGGCTGGCCTTGATCTCACAAAGATCCACCTGCCTCTGCCTCCCAAGTGCTGGGATTAAAGGTGTGTTCCACCATGCCTGGCAGTGGTGTGAATTTTTAAAATTTATTATTTATTTTATATGCATGAGTGTATTGCCTGCATGTATGTAAGTGCACCTGTGTCATGCAATGCCCACAGAGGCCAGCAGAGGGTGTCAGATCTCCTGGAACTGGAGTTACAGTCATGTGGGGGCTGGGACTAGAACCCACATCCTCTACAAGAGCAGCCAGTGCTCTTAACTGCTGAGCCATCTCTCCAGTTCTAGCAGTGTGAATTTTTAAGTCGCCTCTAGTCTCTGAGATTTATTATATCTAACAAATAATCAAAGGATTAATAAGAAATTTTAAGATAATGTTTGTAAAGTGATCCTGACACAGAAGCCACTTAACATAATTCTATCCTTGATTCTTAGTTTGGTTGGTTGGTTGGTTGGTTGGTTGGTTGGTTGATTGATTGAGGCAGAGTCTCACTATGTAGCTCAGGTTGATCTTGAAACTCTGTAGACCAGGCCCACAAAGATCCACCTGCCTCTGCCCCCTGAGTGCTGGAATTAAAGGTGTGTACAATCATGCCCAGACTTTTCTCTTTGCTGCCTACCAGGGTCGTGGTACTCAAAGGTTTCTTGTTGGACCATCTAAACAACACCTTTTTATCATTTTTTTTTTAACCTTTTAGGACAGGGTCTCCTTATAGCCACAGTTAGCCTGGATTCACTATGGAGACCAGGCTGACCTCAGACTCACAGAGACCCACCTGCTTCTGCCTCCCAGGTGCTGGGGTTAAAGGCATGTGCACCATTCCTGGCTGTGGTTTATTTTTAAAGTGAGGCAGGGAGGGCAGAATTAGTCCAAATTAGAATTAATCCAAAATGAGTGCACAGGTTTCTTTTCAGTGTTGGAAGATCATGTGGCTCCTTGCTAGCTTTTGAAGTACATCCTTTTTCTCTCATCTGTTACCTGGTGGACAAAATCTATGCAATTCCCCCCCCCACCCTTCCTTCACGTTTGAGTGATGAGGTAACAATCACTGTTGCAGGAACACTTACTCAGCCAAGGTCTTCCATCAGCATTTCATCCTCAAATATACTCTTGGTTCCCCAATTGAAAATTGGGCTATCTTTCAGGAACAGAGATAGCACTTTGATACTCTTCACCTTCAGTGGCCTTTGTTAATTTTCTTAGGATGTCCATAGGTGTGTTATCCATAAACTACTTCCCCTGGGAACTCAGCCTTATTAGTAAAAAACAGGATTGGAAAGCTGAAGCAGTTGAGCTAGAAATCTGCGCAACTCCAGTTCCAACATTAGCTATAAAACTAACCCAAATCAAAGGCAAGACGGGTGGACATAGAGACTGAAATTTCAAACATGAAACCTCAGGGATGACATCCTCCCTTTGTAGTATGCCCATGTTACACAGGGGTGTGGGTATGCTATACCATCATCTACTCAGCTTGTCAACTTTTATCACCATTAAAATACTTCACAGAAAAAGCAACATAATAGGTGAGAATCCTGTAAAGAACAAAGCCAAGTTCGTACAAGTCACTCTATTTACGTGTGGGACAGGGCTGCCCCATCAGGCTTAGCGGCTGCATTTATTAATTAAATGCCCCTTCACAGTCGAATCTCTGGGCATGCTCAGCAGAAGCCACAGGAGCCTCAGCTCTTGTACTGGAGATGCACCAGCACTCTGCTTCTGTCAGAGTCAGCACAGGAGCCGGCATAGGGACAGGGATGCACTGGGGCAGGACACCACTGGAACAGAAGCAGCTGGGATCCTTTCCCAATTCAAGTCAGTTGAAGCCTTGCCAAAGGTACCAGAAAAAGGTTGTCAGCTTCCCAGAAGTTGTGTCAATTCCTTTACCATAAAAAAAAAAAATGAGGTGTAAACTGAGTGTGGTGGTGCACGCTGTTAATTCCACCAGTCGGGAGGCAGAGGCAAGCAGATCTCTGTGAGATCAAGACCAGCCTGGTCTACATAGTGGGTTCCAGATCAGCTGGGGCTACAGGGAGACCCTGTTTCAAAGAACAAGAGAGATGGCTTAGTAGTTAAAAGCATTGGCTGCTCTTGCAGAGGACCTGAGTTCAGTTCCTAGCATCTAAATGGTGGCTAACAACCATCGGTAATTCCAGTTCCAGAGGATCTGACGCCCTCTTCTGGTCTCCATGGGCATTGCATGTACATGATGCGCTTAGATACAGGCCAAACACATACATAAAAATAAATTAAAAAACAAAAAAAATGAGATGTAAGCATGTTCAAAACAAGGTGTACAAAGGACCAATGTTCAATACAAAACCTAAAGCAAGGACAAAACTCACATTTTACCTAGCTTATCATTGAGAGAGATTTTGAGGATACTCCACTCTTTGTGACATAAAATGTAATCATTGAAGCCAAGAGTAGTGGCCCATGCTTTTAATCCCAACACACAGGAGGCAGAGGCAGGAAGATCTCTGTGAGTTCAAGGCCAGTTTGGTCTATATAGCAAGTTCCATGTCAGCTAGGGCTACCGGGAGACCAAAAAAAAAAAAAAAGAAAAGAAAAAGTAATCATTGAAAAATTCCCATACAATGAACTGGTCAACATATCCCAGTGAATTCAAGTCTACACATGTGTCGTTACCAAATGCAAGTGAGTTTAAATGGATTTTGCCACTTGTTAGGCATATGACCTTAGGCATTTCACTTAACCTCTCCAAACCCAGCTCACATGTTTCTAAATTAGGAGTAATAATACTAAGAAGAGAGCAGTTTGCAAACAAGGTAGAGTGTTGATACTAAGTAACAAATATTTGGGGAGGGCGGAAGTGATTGCAATTAAAGAATCTTAAGGTCCTTATGTTGTTTAGGAGGAAAACAGAAGTGTTGATTAATGTGCTGTTTGAATGAGAAATGTTCCCCATAGGCTCGTGTATTTGAACACTTGGTGCCCAGTTGTTGGTGGTGTTTGGGGAGGGTGTGGAGCCTTTAGGAGGTATAGCCTTTTTGGAGGAAGAATGGCACTGGAAGTATGGCTCAGAGGGTTTACAGCCTTGCCCCACTTCCTGTTTGCTCCTCTCCTCTCCTCTCCTCTCCTCTCCTCTCCTCTCCTCTCCTTCCTGCATGTGAATGGAAATGTGATCAGCCAGCTTCCAGCTCCTGCCTACTCCATCATGATGGACTTTATCATCCTGAACTCTAAGGCAAAATAAAGTAACCGGTAATTCCAGTTCCAGAGGATCCGTCACCCTCTTCTGGAGACTCTTCCTTAAGTTGCTTTGGTCATGATATTTTATCACAGCTACAGTACAACAATACAATTAGCTTTAAGCTTTATTAAGATACTTACACCTTTTACCAAGTAGCCATAGAAGAATGAAGATAGAATATACAACTACTAGCTGGCTTTGGTGACACATGCTTATAATCCAAATCCCAGTACTCAGAGGCCTGAGGCAGGAGAATCATGATTTTGAGGCCATTTTGGGATCATATTGAGTTTCAGGAAAACTAAAGTGATAAAGTTAAGGGTCTGACAAAAAAAAGTAAATAAATTAAAATAGAATACAAAAAAAAAAAAAAACAAAAACAGGCTGGAGAGCTGGCTCAGCAGTTAAGAGTGCTGGCTGCTCTTGCAGAGGACCTGGGTTCAGTTCCCAGCAACCACATGACAACTAACAGCCATCTGTAACTCCAGTTCTAGAGGGTCTGACACCCTTTTCTGTCCTCCATGGATGTCGCATGACACAGGTGCCCTTATATACATACACTCATGAACATAAAATTAAAATGATAAATAAAATTGAAAAAAAAATTCAAAAAAGAGACTTCCCAGAAAGATGGGAGGCTAGTGGTTGTCCATGTGAGAGCTGGTGAAGGAGTTTTCAGAATAAAAAATAGACCTTATTCCAAAGAGAGAAACAGAAGAAAAGTTTCAAAGATTCAGAAAGGAAGATTGAGCATTTAGCTCAGCTGCTCAAGTGTTTGCCAGGCATGCTCTGGGTTTGTAATCCCAGAATGCAAGAAGGATCAGAAGAAGAAACAGAAAACCTCAGCAGACTTTACAAATCAATAAAGAAATTGAACTGGCAATTTAGAACTGTGTTCAAGGAGGTTGAGCATGGTAGTACATGCTTTAATACCAGCACTCAGGACGCAGAGGCAGGTGGATCTCTGTGAGCTTGAGGCCAGCCTGATCTACATAACAAGTTCCAGGCCAGCTTGGGGGCATAGGAAGACCCAGTCTCAAAAAAAACAAAACCAAAACAAAACAAACAGACAAATAAGAAAAAACTATATTGATGGGACTAGAGAGATGGCTTAGAGGTTTAGAGTACTTACTACTCTCCCAGAGACCCTGGTTATGTTCCCAGCACCAACATAGTGGCTAGAACCCATCCTTAGCTCCAGTTCTATGAGATCTGACACCCTCTTCTAGCCTCCACAGGCACCAGGCAAACACATGATACACTTGCATACATGCAGGCAAAACACTCATATACATAAAATAAAAATAATATTTTTTAAAACCTTTTCATTATAAAGTAGTGAAAAATTATTTTTAGCACTCAGACTGATAAAAATAAAAATACCTAAAAATGGCAAGGGATATCAAGGACAAAACCAGGTAAGAATTCTCAAACTTAGATAACGGGAATCCTCACTGGGTCAACCACTGGGAGATCAGTTGGTGGCATCATCTAAAATTGTACATCTGTACATACATTATGACTCAGCAATTCTACTAGGAATTTTCTCTTAAAAAAGAGCCTGGCACGTGTCCACAAGAACAGATTCACAAAACAGATCATTATAGTATCTTCTGAAATGCTGGAAAACAGAAAGTTACATTAATTTCTATCAGTGGGTGTGATGGTTAATAGCGACTATTAACTTGACAGGATCTAAAATCACCTAGGAGACAAATCTCTAGGCATGTCTGTGAGGGAGTTTTTAAATTGAGTTAATTGAGGTGAGAAGACTCAGGCTAAATGTAGATGGCACAATTCCATGGGTTGGGGTCCCAGATTGAATGAAAAGAAGAAAGCAAACTGAGCACCCACATTCATCTCTCTCTGATTCCTGACTGTGGATGCAGTATGATCCATCTGACTCAAGCTCCTGCTGCCACAGCTTCCTTGATCCAACAGACTGTATCCCTTCTTAAACTGTGAAACAAAATAAACCCTTCCTCCTTAAGTCACTTCTTATTGGTCACAGCAACAAGGAAAGTAAATACCTCTTCAGAGGGGGAAAAGTTAGAGTAGCCAAAAGCCCCATAAAAATAAATAAATCAATCAAAGAAAAAAAATTTTTTTAAATATATTTTATGAAGTTCACAAAAATTCAATAAAAAATTAAAAATATCTAAGACAGAGAGAGAGAGAGAGAGAGAGAGAGAGAGAGAGAAGAAAAAAAGTAAATAATACAGAAAATTGATACCAAGGAATGGGGTCACTGCTTTGATAAACTTGACCATAGGACATGTAGGCCTTTTGAACTGGTTTGTATGAGGAATGTGGAAGATTGTGGAGCTCTAGGCTAGAGAAGCCCTATAATTGTATAAGCAGAGCTTAAGAGGTCATTCTGGGCAAAATTTGGGAGTCCAGAATGCAAAGAGAAATGTAGATAGTGGCAGCTAAGCTCATGAGGTTTCAGAGAGGAACAAGGACTCTGTTAGGAACTGGGCTACAGGTCATTTGTGTTATATTCTGGCAAAGAAACTGGCTTCATTCTGTCCATGTCCTGAGAACTTAGGTGAGGCTAAATTCAAGTAATGGGCTACTTCCGTTTGGTAATGGAAGATTTCAGGACAGGATAGCATGCAAGCTAAGGCTTGGCTACTGCTCAGTGCTGTTTTTCTGATCACTATGAGAAAGAGAAGAAAAACATTTAAAAGGTGAGAGCCAGAACTGGATAGATGTTAGCAGTTAAGAGCACTGCTTCTCTTCCAAAGGATCTGGGTTTGGCCCCCAGTACCTATATAGTGGCTAACAACAGCCTGTACATCCAATTCCAGGGGATCCAATTCCCTCTTCTGGCCTCTGTGGGTATTGCATGATACAAGTGCACTTACATACATGCAGGCAAAACATTCATACACATAAAAATAAAAATAAATAATTTTTTAAAAATCGTGGGGTGTGGTGGTGCACGCCTTTAATCCCAGCACTCAGGAAGCAGAGGCTGGTGTATATCTGTGAATTTGAGGCCAGCCTCGTCTACATAGTGAGTTCCAGGCCAGCTGGGACTACAGGGAGACCCTGTCTCAAAAAGATGCCCCCCCCAAAGAAAAGATGAGAGCCTAGACTGATAATGCTGTGGAAGGTGCTCAGAAACAGGAGATGAAAACAACCACCTTGAGAAGTGTTTTCAAAGGAGTTTTGAATTTTGCAAGATGGTGTTGCCTCACCTTCAGGCACTTTTCCTATTGTCCCAGTAGAGAGTGCTAGGTTGCTCTTTAAGAGTGCGGTCTCTTTGTCATTTATGGCTGCTGGCTCCTTCCGTCACCCAACATACATTCTTCCTATCTTTCTGTTCCACTTGCTGCTCTCGCACACTGTAGCCCTGGGTAATAAGAGCAATGAACAGTAACTGTGACACAGTTTGAATGCTATCCTGTCTGGAAGTTTCCTCCATTAGTCCATTATTTTTGAATTCAGCCTCAATCAATTTTTCAGAACACAGACAGATTGAAGCAAGATTCTTTATCAGAATACAGAATGGCCTTTATTACAGTTCCTAATAGAGTGTTTGTTCCTCTCTGACACCTCATGAAATAGGCTTCAACTGTCTGAATTTGTCTTAGCACTTTGGTCTTACAAATTCCCACCAGAGGGTCTGGCAAGGTAGCTCAGCAGTTAAGAGCACTGGCTGCTCTTGCAGAGGACCTGGGTTCAATTCCCAGCACCCACATGGTGGCTAACAACCATCCATAACTCCAGTTCCAGGGGAATCCAACTCCCTCTTCTGACCTCCATGGGCATTGCATGCCACAGGTATACTTACATACACATACAGGCAATACACTCATACACATAAAAATAAAAATAATGAATAAAATATGTTCTAAAAACTCCCACAAGAATGGCCTATTAAGCTCTGCTTATAGCATTCTAGGGCTTCTCCAGTCCAACACTCTAAACTCTTCCACATTTCTTATACAAATCGGTTCAAAAGCCCAGTAAGCCACATGGTCAGGTCTATCAAAAATATGACTCCATTCCTTGGCACCAGTTTTCTGTACTAGCTACTTTTCTTGTTGCTGTGGTCAAATACTTGCCAAGAAACAACTTAAGTGAAGAAAAGTTGATTTTATCTCACAGTTTAAGAAGGGATACAGTCCATCATAACAGGGAAGACTTGGCAGTGGGAGTATGAGGCAGCTGGCCACAGTATGTTCACAATCAAGAAGCCGAAAAACTTTAGGTGTTTTTAAACAGAGAAAATAGTACCTGCTCTGTCTTTTATTAATGTCAAAGGATATTTTTGAAGGTTCTGTAAACAATTGTTTAGACTGTGGATATCACAGGCAGAGGTGAGCAGCTAAGCCTAAGCTTCTCTTGCCTGCAGTTCCTACAAGGTCAATGTAAAAGATATCCTAGAGAGACTGCTGGCTAGAGCTAATAGAGCATGTCAAGAAAGGAAGCCAGGAGAAGAGGAAATGCAGCAATAAGATGAAAATGAGAGACTAAAGATCAAGAGAGGTAAAAGGGTGAGCCCACAGAGGCAAAGGCAGGAGAGGCAAGAGAATTCATTTGAGTTCCAAGTCTGCCTGGTCTACACAGTGAGTTCCAGATCAGCCAGGACTACATAGTTATACCTTGTCTCAAAAGAAAGGGAAAATGGAATAAACCAATTCTGGACTTGAAAATGGAGGTTCACAGAGGTTTTCAGTTGGGTTAGGAGGTCAGCTCCATGTAAAGCTGCCAAAGAAGAAAGTATTAGTATTTCTGTGAGATGTGTTACTTTACAGTTTTACAGCATTAGTTGTTTGGGAAACTTCATGGATGATTCTTGCTCTTGAGTCTCAAACTACATCTCACACATGCTTAGCAATGTGGTGTAAACCTTCCATTGCTCATTAAGATCCTGCACTGCAGGGTCAGATACTCCAGAGGTTAAATTCAGGCTCTAAAACAGCAAGTCGTGTGAGCCTGGACAAGCTGTTTAACTTCTCTGAACCCTTGTTTCCTTATGTGTACAATGGGGCAATGGGGGAGCCTCCCCCACAAGACATTAAGCAGCATGGTGCTCAGTACACCAAGTGCCTGTTTTCTGTGGTAAAACTACAGTTATATCATGAATCTACAAATAGATCTATAAATACTGCTAGTAAGATGACTGGCAAAAATATATATTTCACCAAAAGTTGAATTTTTTTTCTTGTTTTCAGAGCAATGTCAAGAGGGATGATAATTACTCAGTTAACCAAAAGAAATTGGTTCTTTCAGGGCTATTCCCTTTGCAAACAAGTGCTTCAGTATAAGTTTCCAGAAAACAGGGTTCTAGCCCTCTCCTCTGCTGTTAGACACAACAGAGTTCTCCTACAACCTTGTCAAACCAGTCTGATCAGAACACATGATTTCAAGAAATCTTCCTTTCATATCCAGGTTAGCTAGCCATGTCTATAAAGTAAGAAAGTTAGTTCTAATATTTGGTTAACAAAATTAACAGAAGTTACATTCTGAAACTAGATAATGGTGGTGGTTACACACCATGTATTAGAAGAATAGATGTCAGTGATAGGAAATATATGTTGTGTCTATTTTGCTGAGAGAGAGACAGAAAGACAGAGAAGAGAGAGACAGAGAGAAAGAGAGAGAGAATACAAATGCTAACTCAAGGCACAGAATCAAGCTAAAATTCCAATAAAGAACAGAGGAGAGGCATAATTAACAGAGATATATAAAAGACATAAATACTTCATGGGTTTGGGATGACGGTGCACACTTTTAATCCCAGAACTCAGGAAGCAGAGCAGGTGGATCTCTGTGAGTTTGAGGCTAGCCTGGTCTACATAGCAAGTTCAGCCTGGTCTACATAGTGAGTTCCAGGACAACTCCGGCTACAGGGAGACCCTGTCTCAAAAAGACAAAAAGTAAATAAATAAAAATAAAAAGAAGTCATATAGAAAAGTAATCCAAGTCACACATGCACAGTACAGTGATCTTTAGCTCATCAGTGTGATGATGTGTACAATCTCTAAGAAGCCATTATGTGCAACTTGAATCAGCCTCAGGAATAAAAGAAAATAGGTTCAGACAGTTCCACGCTGCTGCTGGTGGTAACAGGAACCTGATTCTTCACTTGGTATAGGACTTACATTTCCTAAGAGGAACAAAAAACTTACAACTTACATTTTCCTTTCCTCCAATTAAAGTCAGGCATTAGTTATTTTTGGCTTTGTATGTTTCCAGTAGAAACAGAATGTGCTAGTTAGAAGATAAGTAAGCTATCCTGCTCTGTATGTTAAGGAGTTTCTAAGTCAACCCCACACGGACTAGAACCTCAGTTTTGACCTTCAGAGTTTAACACAGAAGCTGGGCACATCTTTGATTCCAGCACTCAGGGGGCAGAGGCAGAGGCACATGTATTCCTGTGTGATCAAGGCCAGCATGATCTACATAGTGAGTTCCAGGCCATCTGGGGCTACAGGGAGATCCTGTTTCAAAAAAGACAAAACAAATAATCTACCACAAGAAGAATTTCTACAGGGAAAAGTTCATGTGCCTATTTCAGTACTGTCTTATGAGGGAGACAGGTTTTTAGAAATGCATTGTTAGGCAATTTCATCATTATGCAAGTACTGTAGAGTATACTTAAGCAACTAAGATGGCTACAGCATCAGTAGACAATATATCCTGTGGGACCACCATTGCAATATAAAATGCCAGCATGCAGTGCATAATTATATACGCAATAGTTAGAGAGAGATTATGCATGTCTAGTACTTGCCAAACTCACTACAAATGTTATCACATTTGGACATCACATTATTGTATGAAGGCAGGTACTCTGATTAGCCACATGATAATCTGAGGTTTGGAGTTATTAAGTAACTTTCCTGAAGTCATATGTCTAAAAAAAGCAGAGCCAGGATAAGAACTCAGGGTGCATGTTTCCAAATCTTGTGCTTTTAACTGTTAGCTGAACAATTTCTCTGATCCATTTGAAGGGAAAACTGAGTTCTATTATTTTTGTACCTTTTGGTTCTGTTTGCTTCTGGGTTGGCTTTGTTTTCAATCAGACTTGGTATACATTGCAGCTATGGATGGCTCAGTAGCTCTGGGTTTGCATGACTCTTAGCATCTGTAATTCTCAGAAGAGGAGTAGGTATAATCATTGTTCTGTGTAAAGTGTTTCCCTGAGAAATGGCTGGCAACCATTCTCCCCTTTTCTGTGTAAGCAGTTCAATCCTCCCGTCAAGAGGCGCTATTTGTTCCTCTCTCCTTGAATCTGAGATGGTTTCTTTGACTGAGACTCATTCTGGAACGTCTGAATTCAGGTCTGTAAATGACAAGCAGCCTTTGCTTTTGATGCCTTGAAACCCAGCTGCCATGCCATAAAGATATCCAGACTATAGGACTGCAAAAAGGCCACATGAGGAGGCCTGCAGAAGAAATTCCACATGGAAGGAAACACCTCAACTGACAGTTGTCACCAAAGCCCCATATCTTCCAGCTCCATGCAAATGCAGCTGAATGCAGTTATATGAGTTAACTCAGCCAATCGCACAAAGGAATGCCCAGTAAACCCCTCAACATCATAAGAAATTACAAATTTTTGTCTAAAATTGCTAAGTCTTGAGATGGATGGTTACGCAGCAATTGGTTTGGTTTGTGTCCATTTCTGAACACTGCTCTTACAGAGGACCAGGGTTCATTTTCCAGCACCCACATAGCTGCTGTCTGTAACTCCAGTTTCAGGGAATCTGATGTCCTCTTCTGGCCTCCATGGGTATTGCAAAGTCATGGTACCCTTATATACATGCAGGCAAAACACTCATACACATAAAATTAAAAAAAAAAAAGTTTAAGCCAGGCGTGGTGGTGCAAGCCTTTAATCCCAGCACTCTGGAGGCAGGGGCAGGCAGATCTCTGTGAGTTCAAGGCCAACCTGGCCTACATAACAAGTTCCAGGCCACCTGTGGCTTCAGGGAGACCCTGTCTCAAAAAGACCAAAAAAAAAACAAAACAAAAAAAAAACCGTATTTCAGACTCCTGGCCCTGTTACTTACTGGTACTTAGATACTTAGATAACCACCTATGAGAAGATCACCTCTTTCGGCCTCGTTTTCCTTATCAGTAAAATGGGTGTGATAATTGTACCCACAGCCCTGATTGTTGTGGGAATTAAATGAGACAATCTGTAGTGTACACAGTGTATTTTCGTGTTACCCGTGACCATCACTGCAGTGGAGAGAAGGCTAAGGAAGGGTCTTTGTCATTTTACTGTGAGTTGGGGTGAGGTGTTATTAATTAGAATGCTTTGGCAGCAAGTAGGATGCGGGTAATACTGGTAGTTTGAAAATTATTAATGTTCTTTTATATTTAGCTTGCCAGGGCACATGGTTTTCACCCTAGTCTTCCTAAGGCACCCTTCTGCCTAGAGAGATTAAAAGTGTTACAGAGGAAAGCAAAGAGGAAATCCAGCTTCTGGTGCTCAAAAATAGAACTTTTTTGCACCTCTCAAAGCTTTATAAATCGAATGGCAAGTGGCTGGCATGTCTTCCTGTACCTCTGAGTCAACTTGTCAAAGTCCAGGCTAGTCCCCTGCAGAGCTCCGTTGGAGAGAAGAAGGAAGGAAAGACCATCCTTAGCTCCAACGGTGGTATGGAAGGAAGGTTAAAGAAAAGGAGGCAAGCCATGCATTTCAATGTGGGTCCCAGCTTTCCCTTTCAGCAAGGGTCTTGTGTCCCATAGTCTTGTGTCTCCTGGGAAGAGACACTGAAGGCTGTTATAAACCAATAAACAGCAGTCACAATCATTCCATTGGTTAGCCTTAGTCAGGCAGAGGCAATTGTAAGCTTAGGCCCAGGAGATGCTCTCATGCATCCAGGGGGCTACAGTGAACTTGTTGTGGTGAAGCAAGGCCATCCACTCTGCTCTGGAAACTGTAGTACAGGGGGTGGTGGTGGACATGGCTGGGGCCAGATAGAAGATGACAAGAAAGAGGCTCAGAGATCTACAGCCCGGAAAAAAAGGAGGCCTAATCAACAAAGAGAAGAAAGAACTTACCCACACCCTCATCACCAACCTCTGTAGAATGTTTAAAGAAGCCTTGGTCCAAGGGACAGACCCTGAACTCTTTCTGGGCTTCCAACTCCTCCTACTGGTAAGTGACGACGTAGATGGGAGCTTGTCAATGTTCCCTCTAGCCAAGAAAGTCTGATTCCACAGCTCAGGTCCATGTGATATATTGCCCTCATGCATACCATTTATAATATTTACACAACCTAATTAAACTGCCAGAGACTTAAAGTCACAGAAAAACCTAGTATCCCTACAAATGCATTATATGACATCATATTTAATGAATTTCAGGCATATTACTTACACCAAAATGCTGTTGTTATACTAAAAAGATTAAACAGAATTGACACACTTCTATTTTATGAGTTTTTAAATCAGCTATTAAGATTATGATCTGTATTATTCAGAAAAAACAATAAAGTATTGATACATATGACCTTAGGGATGAATCTCCATTACATTAAGTAAAAGAAGCCAAACATAAAAGAGTTCCATTTGCATAAACCTTTCTGTCTGTTGTAGTAGGAAGCAGATCAGTGGCTGGGCAGATCAGGAGTGGGAGGACTACGGTATTAATTTTTACTGAAGAAATGTGAACAAATATCTACCCCCAAAGGACATCAAAGACCATAGGAATGATTCCTTCCAATGAATTTGAACCAATGAGTTTACTGGACTTGCTGACGAGAGCATGAGTGAGGGATTACTTCTAAGTGCATCATGCAGAGTCCCACCCCAGCATGATGACAATCTCCCCTAACCTGCATAGATGGGAGTTCCCTTTAGTTAGCTTCCTCTATATTCTAACATCTCCTGAGAGCACATGTGGCTGGGGCAGAATTATATACAGCTGGAGGGGAGTGGGAGGGCATGAGTAGCTAGAATCTTAGGTAAGGGTTCTAATGCCCCTTCCCACACCTTCTTTGAAAGAATACCAGTAGACTCAGTCTTGTGTGGGCCTCATGTGAGCAGTCACAGCTGCTCTAATTTAGATGGTAACAGCCATGCTATGCCCAGAAGACAGAGTTCTACAACAGAGGTACAGAGGGATATGAAAGAGCATCTTTGAACTCAATGGCTATGTTCACCATCCAGATCATTGGTGATGGTGATTTTATAGGGGTTTACCTATGGACTTTAAACATGTGCAGCTTTGGGCTGGAGAGATGGCTTAGTGGTTAAGAGCACTGACTGCTCTTGCAGAGAACCCGGGTTCGATTCCCAGCACTCACATGGCAGCTAACAACAATCCTAACTCCAGTTCCAGGGGAATCCAAAGTCCTCTTCTGACCTTTAGGGGCAGTGCATGACACAGGTGCACTTACATACAATACAGACAATACACTCATACACATAAAATAAAAATAATAAACAAAAATATTTTAAATACGTGCAGCTTAGTATATATCATTTGCATGTTGATAAATATGTTATTTTATATTTTTTATTTAGTATTATTATTTGTGTGTGTGTATGTGTGTGTGAGTGTATTGCCTGCATGTGTGTAAATGCTTCAGTGTTGTGCAATGCCCACAGAGGTCAGAAGAGAGCATCAGATCCCCTGGAACTGGAGTTATGGAATGTTGTTAGCTGCCATGTGGGTGCTGGGAATTGAACCCAGGCCCTCTGCAAGAGCAGCCAGTGCTCTTAATGTCTGAGCCATCCTCCAGTCCAATAAACATGTTTTTAAGAGATTTTTTTAAAAAAATATCTTTTTATTTGTATGTATACCCACATTTGCCATGTGCATAAAGGTACTCATAGAGTCTGAAAGAGAGCATCCTATCCCCTGGAAGCCAAAGTTACAGGTGTTGTGAGACATCTTATGTGTGTGCTGGGAACCGAACTCCAGTCCTCTTCAAGAGCAGCAAGCACTCTTAGCTACTAAGCCATCTCTCTGGCTCCTTAGAATATTAACTTTTTAAAGTAATAGAGACTTTATGTATTCCTTCCTTTGTCAACTGTAATAGCTAATCTATGCAGAGATAAAATGCTAAATCTAAGGGGTTGGAGTTAAGAGCACTGGCTGGCTGCTCTTGGAGAGGACTCAAGTTCGATTCCCAGCACCCATATGGCAGCTAACAACCATCTGTAGCTTGAGTTCCAGGGGATCTGATGCCCTCTTCTGGCCTCCACACTGTATGACATGGGTGCACTTACATATATGCAGGCAAAACACTTATACACATAAAATAAAAATAAATGAACCAAAAAAATTTTTTAAAATAAAATACTAACTCTTAACTGTCATGCAAAGGGAAAGAAAAGAATAAAAAAGAGTATATAGTACTGTTTGTGGGAATGTAAATTAGTCCAGCCACTTTAGAAATCAGAGGTTCCTCAAAAAACAAAACAAAAACACTGAAATGTACTATATGATCCAGCTATACTGTTCTTGAGAATATACCCGAAGGAGCCAAAGTCAGCATGCAATAGAGATTAGCTACACAGCCATGTTTGGTGTGACACTGTTCACAACAGCCAAGTCATGGAATCAACCTAAATGTCCTTTAGCAGATGAATGAATAAAGAAAATATGTAACATGTATGTATACACAATGGAGTTTTATTGAGTCATAAAGGAATATGAAATTATACCATTTGCAGGAAAACAGATGAAACTGGAGGTCATTAAGTTAAGCAAAATAAGCCAGTCTGATTTCTTGCATATTTAGAATCAAGGGGGAAACACACACACACGCACGCACGCACGCATGCACGCACATGCGTGCATACACACTGAAAGTAGAAAAGGGTCTATTGGGTGAAAGGAAGCAGATTAGGGAAGGAGGAGAAGGGACAAGAGAGGGCAATAGGGGTAAATATGATCAAAGTATGTTTTATGTAGGGTTCATTTGGTAGAGTGCTTGCCTAGCATGCAGGAAGCCTGGGTGATCCCCAGCGTTGCATAAAACTGAGTGTGGTGACACAAATGCCTATACTCCCAGCAGTCAGGAAGTGGAGGTAGGAAGATTAAGGTTCAAAGTCATCTTCAGTATCAAAGCAACTTCAAGGCTAGCCTGGTCTACATGAGGTCTACAAAAAAAAGTATGCTATATGTATATATGAAAATATGATGAAGCCTATTATCTTGTACAGTTGATATATGCTATAAAAAGAATATAAATGTATGCATATATGTATATAGTGTGTGTATATGTACACACAGACCCCCAAAAGGCCAATCTTTAAATAGGCAAAACACTGAAATCAGATTGGCTAAACTTGAGTAGAAATTAATCATCCCACAAAGTAGCAGCCTATTAACATAACATTTAAGTCTCATGTGGTGAAGAATTCCTGTAAACCCAGCACTCGGGAGATGGAGATAGTAATGATGAGAGTTTGAGGCTAGCCCAGGCTAAATAACAAGGCCCTAAGGCAAAATGCAAACCAAACAAACAAAAAGGCTGGGTGTGGAGGTACCTGTTTATAATCCCAACACTCAGGAGACTGAGGCAAGAGGATCACTAAAAGCTCTTGCCTAACCTGAGCTCCATAGTGAGCTCTAGGCCAGCCTGAGCTACATAATGGGCCCTAGCCCTGGCTACATAGTGGGCCCTAGGCCAGCCTGGATACATAGTGGGCCCTAGACCAGCCTGGATACATAATGGGCCCTAGCCCAGCCTGGATACATAGTGG
The DNA here is from genome assembly GCF_000622305.1 of Nannospalax galili. NCBI lineage: Eukaryota > Metazoa > Chordata > Mammalia > Rodentia > Spalacidae > Nannospalax > Nannospalax galili. The sequence continues at coordinate 7,420,398 of NW_008330735.1, forward strand.
GCTTTGGCCCAGCCTGGATACATAGTGGGCCCTAGCCCAGCCTGGATACATAGTGGGCCTCACTCAGCCTAGATACATAACAAAACCCTGTCTTTAAAAAAAAATTGTGATATATACATAGTTTAAGGTATTTAAATTTCAAGGATTTAAACAACAATGTCATTTGTTTAGGTTTTGCACAATCAGCACTTGAGGTACTAGTGTGTGACATTTTCCTGGGGAGACATGACAAATGTCCAATCATCCCTGACATGGAATTGATGACAGACCAAAGTAACATTACCTCTGAAGTCCAATTTGGTGAATCAGTGAGTTTATTGGGTTACTTACAGGAGAATGGATGAGGGGTTACTTACAGGAGCAGGGACAACTCAAAAGCAGCTTGGGAGACAACTAATAAAACCTGGAACCCTGGAGCTCTTTACATGACTTATAGGCAGGTTGACAGCTTGGAGAGTGTTTCCTTCCCTCACCTGGCCTGGGCTGGGACTCCACAGCAGTCCTTAGTGCTTATATAACCTTGGTGAGGGAGGGACTTTGTATATCTGGCCAGTTTCAGGAACTTCTGAGACTTACACTATCTACTTCCTGAATCTTAATGAACCTCCCTTTAGAACTTTCTGAATCTTAACAAGCTTCCCTAAAGAATGGAATATTTCAACTCATAGGAAAATGCTCACAACGGATCATTTACTTCCTTTTTGGATGCTTTGCATGTAACTGCTGTCACCAGTGGGCAGTTCTGTCTCAGTTATAGTCCAAAGGTGTATACAGCAATTTCACAGTGTTGGGTATGGTTAACCAAGAAAAGGCAACAGAAACAAACATGCACCTTTAAAAGACTCCATGAGAACTGTTCAAAACGATGGGTATCAATTTCAGTTGTGGCCACTTGTTTTAAATGGAATAAGGATTGTAGAACTTGATACAGAAGTGCACTATTATTTTCTTGGTGCAAATATCCAATTGTCATATATTGTAGTCATCTTCTTTGGAAAGGGAAACTCTTAGGAAGCAGCACTTTGGAAGAGAAGTATAAGAAGAATGTTAGAGCAACCGAAAGAAAAGCCCTTTGTGGGTACTCCAATTGCCTCACCCTGAGTCCCTGTTCAGCATGGAAGAAGCCAGAGCAGTCTACGTCCTGATTCCCTCTTGGCAATTTGAGTAACCTCTTCAGAGGATGGTGTGATAAAAATAGGAGGTAGGAAATGGCTAGGCAGTTAGGGTAAAAAGACCCCAAAGAAAAGTAGCCAGTTTCTTGGCTAAAACTCACAATGTCCTTGGGCCTTTTAGCAACATACTCCATTCCAAAGGCCAAAAATGTGGAAAATATTTGGGAGCTTTTATCTACTCCTTAAAAGATTTTAGGGTTATCTCTTCAGAAGGGGGAATGTTAGAATAGCCAAAAGCCCCATAAAAAATAAATAAATCAAAGAAGAAGAAAGAATACATGAAGTTATCAGAAAAAAAGTGATGGGGAGATATGGGAGGAGTTGGGGGGAGGGAGTGGGCATGGATTTGATCAAAACACCTTACATGCATGTATGAAATTCTCAATAAATTATTTATTTAAAAAAATAAAAAAGAAAAGCCCTTTGTGCTGGAGATACCCATGGATTTGAGATTAGAAGGCTAGCTCAGGTTATGTAATCCCATGAATACATTCTTAGTGAAAAATTTAAAATGCTTTCATTTCTCAGAGCACTAAACAAGCAAGGTAAAGGCCATATGCTCCTGGACTTTGCTTGTCCATGATTAATGTTGCCTTCATGAGGCTGGAGAGATGGCTCAATGGCTAAAGTATACATACTGCTCTCCTGAGGACCTAGGTTCAGTTCTCACCACCCACACTGGGCAGCTCACAACCACCTGTAACTCCAGCTCCTCTAGTCTCTGTGAGAGCCTGCATTCACATGCACATAACACATAGACATACATACACATATACACATAATTTAAAAAAATTTTTAAATTTTTTGGTCTTTTTAAGCTGGGTGTCATCCTGTAGCCCCAGCTGGCCTGGAACTAACTTTGTAGACCAGGCTGGCCTTGAACTCACAGAGATCTGCCTGCCTCTGCCTCCCGAGTACTGTGAATCTAAAGGCTTGTGCTACCATGCCCAGCAAGAAAATTTTAAAGTTGCTTTTACATTCTGAAATTTACTTTTCTTCTTTTATAGGTAAAGAAGTTTCCTTTCTTTCTTTCCTGGAACTCACAACTCACTATGTAGACCAGGCCAGCCTCGAACTCACAGAGATCTGCCTGCCTCTGCCTCCCAAGTGCTGGGATTAAAGGCATGTGCCACCATACCCAGCTACTTCAGGTTTTTAAAATTTGTCTTAATTAATTGGTATTTTATGTATATGAGTATTTTGCCTGCATGTATATAAGTGTAACATATGTGCACAGTGTCACAGAGGCCAGAAAAGGGCATCATATCTCTAGACTTGGAGTTAGGAATGTTTGTTAGCAGCCATTCAGTGCAGGGAACTGATCCTGGGTCTTCTGCAGAACAGCAAGTTCTCTTGGCTTCCGAGCATTCCTCTAGTCCAATAGTGAAGTTTTCAAAGCTGGATTTCATGGAGCACAGTCACTTAACTTTTGAAGGCATAGACCAATCATTTCAGATATATCTCAGATTCACTGAAGGATACTTCACTCTGGAGTAGTTGAAAGCTTAAACCTCAGTGACAGTGACTGTCCATGCCTTGGCTTCCTGTCATTATGCGAGCAATAATGGAAAGTGAAACCAGAATGTCTTAGAGGGAGAAGAGCCTGCTGGAATACAGATAAGGAGTAGAGAACATGAAGCTCCTCTATTTTGGATGGTGTGTGGGTGCTCCTGGGAGCAGGTGTGGTGTTGGTAGTGGACATTTCTTTGCCAGGTGGTAGTTCCAGGTTTTGCCTTAGGGGAAGAATTTCTCTCTCAGATCAGCCATTTGGTTTGGGTGAGGTAGGCCCAGATCTAGTTTTAGGATGGGTCAGTCCCTAGACCCTGGTCCCCTTGATCATGGTCATTCCAAAATGGGCCTGCAATATGAAGGAAGAAGTAACATCTGACAGGAGAAGAGATGCTGAAGTTCATATATCCCTAAGCATCCCATTGCAGGCCTCTGAAAGGTCACATAATCACTCATGATCCACCTTTGTCTTTCAGAAGACTTTTTTTCTGCAGATTTTTGTAGGCATCCCACATTAGTGTTGGTGGCTTTCATTCTTGGGCTCTGGAGAGAAAGAGAGAGAGACAGAGAACTTGCTCACTCTTTTTAAATTATTATTTTTATTTTATGTGTATGAGTGTTTTGCCTATACGTATGTAAGCACACCCATATATGCAATGCCCACTGAAGCCAGAAAAGGGCTCAGATTCCCTGGAACTGGAGTTACAGGTGATTGTTAGCCACCATATGGGTGTTGAGAACTGAACCTCAGTCCTCTGTAAGAGCAGCCAGTGCTCTTAACTGCTGAGCCATCTCTCCAGCCCATCCCTCCCCTTTTTAAAATTGTAATTATTATTTTTATTTTATGTATATGAGTGTGTTGCCGATACGTATGTAAGCACACCCATATATGCAATGCCCGCTGAAGCCAGAAAAGGGCTCAGATTCCCTGGAACTGGAGTTACAGGTGATTGTTAGCCACCATATGGGTGTTGAGAACTGAACCTCAGTCCTCTGTAAGAGCAGCCAGTGCTCTTAACTGCTGAGCCATCTCTCCAGCCCATCCCTCCCCTTTTTAAAATTGTAATTATTATTTTTATTTTATGTATATGAGTGTGTTGCCCTGTGTATGTAAGTACACCTGTGCCATGCAAATGACCACAGAGGTCAGATGAGGTCATCAGATCCCTGGAACTGGAGTTACAGACAGTTAGCTACCAAGATCTTGGTTAGGAACCAAACCCAGATCTTTTGCAAGAACAGCCAGTGCTCTTAACCACTGAGCCCTACCCCCTTCTTTTTTGAGACAGGATCTCACTACGTAGCACTGGGTGGTCTGGAACTCACTATGTAGACCAGCTAGCCTAGAACTCACAGAGGTCCACCTGCCTCTGCCTACCAAGGGCTAGGATTAAAGGAGTGTACCACTACACCTGATGGAACTTGCTTACTCATAATACAGTACTTATTCTGTACCAGATACTATGCTGAGTAAATTCTGTGTATCACTTGTTTCTTTTATTAACTACTAAAACTGTCACCCCTATTTTATAGATGGAAATGATGAGGGTTAGGGGAGTCAAGAAACTTCAGGACTTGAACTTCTTAAGGACCACATTGAAGTAACGTAAAGGTTCCCCTTAGTAAAGTTAATTATCAGTGGAGGAAGTCAAAGAAGCTAGTTCAAAATCTCTAAGGCATAAAGAAGCCCTCACCAAGGTTTCCTCCTCTCCAGGCACCAACACCTGAAAAATAAGCAGTGGTGGTTAGTAGCACATTTACTTCTATACCAATTATAGGAAACTGTGGGATCCTTTATTTAGGATTAGAAATTTCCCAACAAGCTGTACCTTGGGGAGGAAAAAGGGATAAACCATCTTCTCTAGTTGCTGTGTTGAAGTGCCGCTGTATATTATAGACTGTAGTTAGCAGTGGGTAAAGAAGATGGGCTGGGGCAAGAAATGTGAACGGAAGAGGGACTGGAAGGATCCTGGGTGACTTAAAGGCTATGGCTAAGCACAGCAATGACTTGCACAAGTAGCCTGAGGAGAAAGGTAGGTCTGAGATGTGAGATGGGTGATGTCTGATGGGGTGGACTGGATATACTCCAATCCTAAAATGGGCTGATTATGAAAAGAATGGGTGCAGACTTGAGTCTAGAATCTCAGGTCTGCCAAGAACACACTATCAAAATCACCAGACTGGCTCTCACATCCAAATGCTTTACCCAGAAAAAAGCAAAAAGAGAAACTGGTGAAATTGTGGCTAAATCTGAGCACAAGGAAGCATCAACAGCACCTAACGTTAGGGTGTTCATTTGGTATCAGGCACGACGCTAGCTTTCTTTGCATCATCTCTTGTAACCATCCTCTGTGAGGTAAGCGTAGGCAATAAAAGTGAAGCTTGAGAAGGCAGTTAATTCACCAAGGTCTCCCTAGTCTAACTACAGGCACCTGGCTCTTGATACAGTCTCCCTAGGGAAATAACTGAGCCGAGCCCTTGAGACTGAGAATAACATCTTGGCTTGTTGGATCAGAAATAGAAGCCAGAGAGTATGCTCTGGTCTTAAACTATCAGTGTAAGTCAGGCTCTGCAGGTCCTGAATTAATTCTCTGAGAAGACATAAGTTTCTCAGTCTGGTCAAGAAAGAACTGGTGGGGGCTGGAGAAATGGCTCAGCAGAGGACCCGGGTTTGGTTCCCAGAACCATATGATGGTCAGCAACTGACCGTAACTTCAGTCCAGGGGATCTGACCTCTGTAGACATCACATACATGTGGTGCACTTATACACACATACAAGCACATAAAATACACATAAAATAAAAATAAATAAATAAAATAAAAATAAATAAATAAAAAGAAACAAATAGCTGAGATGTATGGTAACCAATTATCAGGCACACACCTTTAATCCCAGCACTTGGGAGGCAGAGGCAGGTGGATCTCTGTGAGTTCAAGGCCAGCCTGGTCTACATAGTGAGTTCCAGGACAGCTGGGGGTACAGAGAGACCCTGTCTCAAAAAAGACCAAAAAAAAAAAAAAAACAATAATGGCTCAGAAACTTTTTTTCTATCTCTTGCATCACACGTAAGCAAATCAATTCACCCACAGATGCTCACTGATATCTCATTGACTATGTGTTGGGCACTGTTGTAGGAGCTAGGAGTATAAACAGGACATGGTCCCAGTCTTCAAAGAACATATTGTCTAGTAGAGAACATAAAATTGTTCTTGAACAACTCTGTTAAGAAGCTTCACAAAAGCTGGGTGTGGTGGCACATGCCTTTAGTCCCAGCACTCAGGAGGCAGAGGCAGGCAGATTTCTGTGAGTTCAAGACCAGCCTGGTCTACATAGCAAGTTCCAGGCCAGCTGGGGCTACAGGGAGACCCTGTCTCAAAAATACCAAAAAAAAAGAAGCATCACAAAGATATTGGAGGTAGCTGGGCGTGGTGGCTCAGGCCTTTAATCGCAGCACTTGGGAGGCAGAGACAGGAGGATCTCTCTGAGTTTGAGGTCAGCCTGGTCTAGTTCCAGGCCAGCTGGGGCTACAGGGAGACCCTGCCTCAAAAAAAAAAAAAAAAAGATACTGGAGGTGAGCTGTGCTAGTAAGAAAGGATTCTTGAAGAATATTATGGAAAGAGGCCAGGTGTGGTGGTGAAGGAGGCGGAGACGGGCAGATCTCTATGAGTTCGAGGTCAGTCTGGTCTACATAGTAAGTTCCAGATCAGCTGGGGCTACAGAGAGACCCTGTCTCAACACAAAACCAAAAAATAAATAAGTTGGGGTCTGCAAGGATGTAAAAAAATGAAGTCTGTTTACAATATGGCACCATAATCCATATTTTCTGAAGCTAGAATATAGAGTATTTGAAGAAGGTTTGGGTGGGATGAAAGCAGTATACAGGAACTAAAACTCTAGGACAAGGGCTGGAGAGATGGCTCAGTGGTTAAGAGCACTGGTTGCTCTTGCAGTGGACCTGAGTTTGGTTCCCAGCACCCACATGGTGGCTAACAACCATTCATAACTCCAGTTCTAGGGGTCTGATACCGTCTTCTGACCTCTGTGGAAACTGTACAACATAGGTACACTTATACACATACAGGCAATATACTCAAACACATAAAATAAAAATAATAAATAAAATATTTTTAATTAACTTTATCGTGTAAAATAGCCATTGGAAACACTGAGAAGCTGGATACTAAGAAAAAGAAACCTGCCAGCAGTCGGGCATGGTGGCTCACACCTTTATTCCCAGCACTTGGGAGGCAGAGGCAGGCAGATCTCTGTGAGTTCAAGGCCATCCTGTTCTACACAGCAAGTTCCAGGCCAGGTGGGGCTACAAGAAAAAAAGCAACTTAGGAAAGAGAAAGGTTATTTTGGCTCACAGTTCCAGGCTACAGTCCCTCACTGTAGGCAAGTCATAGCAGCAGGAGCTTGAGACAGCTGATCACACCACATCCATAGTCAATAGCAGAAAGAGGGGCTGGAAAGGTGACTCGGCAGTTAAGAACACTAGCTTCTCTTGCAGAGGACCCAGATTCGGTTCCCAGCACCCACACGGAAGCTAACAACTATCTGTAACTCCAGTTCCAGGAGACCCAATACCCTCTTCTGACCTCTACAGACATTGTACAACACAGGTGCCCTTACATACATGCAGGCAATACACTCATACAAATAAAAGATAAAAGTAATTTCAAAAAATTGGTATTGCAACATAAAAATTCCAAAACACCTCACCGTTGCTTACTTAAAAAATATATTTTATTTAACCCACACGGAAGCTAACAACTATCTGTAACTCCAGTTCCAGGAGACCCAATACCCTCTTCTGACCTCTACAGACATTGTACAACACAGGTGCCCTTACATACATGCAGGCAATACACTCATACAAATAAAAGATAAAAGTAATTTCAAAAAATTGGTATTGCAACATAAAAATTCCAAAACACCTCACCGTTGCTTACTTAAAAAATATATTTTATTTATTATTTTTATTTTTTATGTGTATGAATGTATTACCTGCATGTAAGTATACCCATGTCATGCAATGCCCATAGAGGTCAGAAGAGGGCATCGGATCCCCTGGAACTGGAGTGTGGATGCT
>NW_008330735.1:7430875-7437564 GCF_000622305.1 Nannospalax galili
GAATGTATTACCTGCATGTAGGTGAGAGTACCCATGCCGTGCAATGCCGCGGAGGTCAGAAGAGGGCTTCTGATTCCCCTGGAACTGGAGTTAAGGACGGTTTGTAGCCGCCATGTGGGAGCTGGGAATCGAGTCCAGGTCCTCTGCAAAAGCAGTCAGTGCTCTTAACTGCTGAGACATCTATTTTTATTTTTTATGTGTATGAATGTATTACCTGCATGTAGGTGAGAGTACCCATGCCGTGCAATGCCGCGGAGGTCAGAAGAGGGCTTCTGATTCCCCTGGAACTGGAGTTAAGGACGGTTTGTAGCCGCCATGTGGGAGCTGGGAATCGAGTCCAGGTCCTCTGCAAAAGCAGTCAGTGCTCTTAACTGCTGAGCCATCTCTCCAGCCCCACTGTTGCTTACTTTAGAAGAAGCAGAAAATGGCGGCCGGGGGTGGGGGGGCGGCTGGAGAGATGGCTTAGTGATTAAGAGCGCTGGCTATTCTTGCAGAAGAACTACGTTTGAATCCCAGCATTCATATGGTGGTTTACAACTGTCTGTAACTCCAGTTCCAGGGGATCCAATGCCCACTTCTGTTCTCTGTGGGCACTGTGTGATACAGGTGCACTTATATACATGAAAGCAAAACACTCATACACATCAAATAAAAAAATATAAAAAAGAGCAGTTGTGGAAAGTCTAAACCCAGGAAGGTGAGAGTTTTTGACACAAAGAAAGGAAAATATAAGATTTCAGAGCAATAGGGGGCTGGAGAGAAGGCTCAGCAGTTAAGAACACTGGCTGTTCTTGCAGAAGACCTGGGTTCAAATCCCAGCACCCACATGGCAGCTAACAACTGTCCATAACTCCAGTCCCAGGGGATCCGACAGCCTCTTCTCAGTTTATAAGGCTCATCCATGCATGCTAGGCTAGCACTCTGCCAACTGAGTTTAATCTCCAGTCTGAAGGTTACGCAGAATGTGACTGCTTACATAAACGTTCCATGGATATTTTATTTATTTTATTATTTTATTATTTCATTTCATTTATTATTTTATATTTTATTTGGTCTTTTTGAGACAGGGTCTCTTCTGTAGCCCCAGCTGGCCTGGAACTTGCTCTGTAGACCAACCTGGCCTTGAACTCACAGAGATCGGCCTGCCTCTGCCTCATGAGTGCTGAGACAAAGGGTGTGGGGCACCATGCCCTGCTTCCATGCATAGTTAAAAAGAAGTAATAGGCTAGAGAGATAGCTCAGCAGATAAGAACACTGACTGTTCTTGCAGAAGACCTGGGTTTGAATCCCAACAGCCACATGGCAGCTAACAACTGTTCTTAACCCCAGTTCCAGGGGATGTAACTCCAGTTCCAGGGGATCAGACAGTCTTTTCTGTCCTCACAGGCATTGCACGACACGGGTGCACTTACCTACAATGCAGGCAATACATGCATACACATAAAATAAAAATAATAAATAAAATATTTAAAAAAATTTCAGAGCAATACAAGGTTGATCAGAAAGCTGTAAACTCCAAAAGTTTGCCAAGACCAAAGCTGTTCCTCAGCTCCAAGGTTATGTTGACTCTGTTTTTGTTCTAACAAATGAAATTTACTCTTACAAATTGCTGTTCTAAATTTCTTACCAAGCACCTATTGAACACCTGATGCATTAAGAAAAAAAGATTCAACACTTGGGAAGCAGAGGCAAGTATGTATCTGTGAGTTTGAAGCCAACCTGGTCTACAAATCGAGTTCCCAGCCAGCCAGGGCTACACAGTGAGACCCTGTTTTGAAAACATATTTCTGAACTTTAACCAGGAATTGGAGAGCTAAGGACTGGGTAGTAAGAAATTATTCCCTCCTACTGGAGGAGGAGGCCCAGGAAGCTCCTGAAGTTACAAGATTCCTAAGGCTCCTCCCAAGTTTATGGAGGCAGAAAACATCTACTAGGAAGAGGAGATTCCCTGATGGAGCTGCCTGCAAGTTGTGCAAGGCGCTCCAGGGAAGCACTTTCCTGAGCTGTTTCTCCTGCTGGAATGGGCTTTTGGTGATGAAACTGCCCTCTAGTCACACATGTTCTTGCAGTAACCCCAATAAACTCATTTGTTTACCAGGCTAGACGTGGGTAGAATTGTTTCTTTGGTCTATTCAGGTATTCTATCTAGGATGAGTAGTGTTTGATCACGGACCTTCCAGCTGCTATGGAGAGCCTCATAGATCCAGTCACACAGCCCTGCAGACTCTTATTTCAAAATTCTCACAAGAGCACAGTTCCCCTCCCTGCCAGGGCATTTCCAGATAACAAAGTCAAAATGGAGAAGGGCTGTGTTCAGAACTGACTCCTTGCATGCTAAGTTCATTGTATTTGCAAATGCCACTTACCTTTTAAACATCAAGAGAAATGCCTCTGCCTTTAGTAGCACTGACTGCTCTTGCAGAAAACCCAAGTTTGATTCCCAGCACCCATATTGTGGCTCACAGCCATCCATAAATCCAGTTCCAGGAAATCCAACACCCTCTTCTGGCCTCACAGGCATTGTACATGAGTGCACTTACATACATGCAGCCAAAATACTCATATCCATAAAATAAAAATAAATTAAAAAAAGAAAATATTATCTAGTGCGTATCACCTATCAGAAGGTTTATGATCCTAGATCCTAGATCTGCCCCAGTACATCCCATTTACAAATGCTACCTTCCTGGTATAGATACTGAAGAAAGTTATATCAATTTATGTTAGCCATATATATATATATATATATATATATTGTTTTTTTGAGACAAAGTCTCAATATGTAGCTTTGACTGGCCTGTAACTCTGTGTAGACCAAGCTGGCTTCTAACTCACAAAGATCCCCTTACCTCTGCCTCTCAAGTGCTGGGACTAACGGCATATACCACCATGCCAGGCCTTTGCCACATTATTTTTTAAGTGATAGCTAACAGCGAAAGCTTTAGAATGAACAAGCCTGAGTTCAATCTGGGTAGCATCACTTACTGTGTGATTTCAGGTAAGTAATGTAACTGATTCCAGCCTTAATTTTCTCCTCTGTAAAAGAGATTTAGCAGAATTGTGGTGACAGTTCATTCAGATGATATATTTAAATTTCTTAGCCCAATGCACATAAATATTATCAACTGCTAATAATAGCAGCTACAAAAATGATTATTACTATATTAAAACATTTTCTTTTTTAAACTTTTTTTGGGGGGTCTTTTTGAGGCAGAGTCTCCCTGTAGCCCCAGCTGTGCTGGAACTCACTATGTAGACCAGGCTGGCCTTGAACTCACAGAGATCCGCCTGCCTTTGCCTCCCAAGTGCTGGGATTAAAGGCATGTGCCACCATGCCTGGCTTAAACTTTTTTTTTTTTTAATTTTATGTGTATGAGTCTTTTGCCTGCACGTATATAAGGGTACCATGACTTTGCAATACCTGTGGAGGCCAGAAGAGGACATCAGATCCCCTGAAACTGGAGTTACAGACAGCAGCTATGTGGGTGCTGGAATCTGAACCCTGGTCCTCTGTAAGAGCAGTCATTGCTCTTAACCAATGAGCCATCTCTCTAGTCCCATATATTAATAATACTTCCAAATAACATTGTTATCCCAGGAATAATAGTGGGTTTTTTTGTTTTTTTTAAAAAATAGTTTATTATTTTTATTTTATGTGTATGAGTATATTGCCTGAATGTATGTGAGTGCACCTGTGTCATACAATGCCACGGAAGTCAGAAGAGGGTGGCGGATTCCCCTGGAACTGGAGTTAAAGACAGTTCATAGCCAACATGTGGGTGCTGGGAATTGAACCCAGGTCCTCTGCAAGAGCAATCAGTGCTCTTAACCACTGAGCCATCTCTCCAGCCCCAATAACAGTAGTTTTAATATGTTATTCACCTAATATTACATGTGAATTTTTATGAGTCAGAATTGGGGAAAGAGATTGGTAAAACTCTTGTAGAGTTTTATCAATATCAAATATTGGAATGTATCACTCATTTCTCTGCATTTTTTTAGAACTTTTTTATTACATGTCTCTTTTGACTGGATGTTCCCAAGGCAGAACTAATTTTTTGATATCTTTAAATATTTCAAATACCACCCTTGGGAATTCACACAGAGAATGAGAATTAGATAAAGTATAACAGCACAGGGGCCCAACTTAGGATAAAGTTTTGAAAAATAATTTCAAGGACTGGAAAAAATATAAAATTATAAAAATAACATTAGATAGAAATTTTGGGAAATACAAATATATATAGTCATATAAGATGTTACCATGGGGTAAACTGAGTGAAGGTCATTTAGAATCTCTCTATACTACTTTTTAAAGAAATTATTGTGAATCTTTATTTCAAAATTAAAAAGGGTTTTTCATGTGAACATAATTTATCTAGCTGGTTCTATTGTGTGGTGTGTGTGTGTGTGCGTGTGTGTGTGTGTGTGTGTGTGTGTGTGTGTGTGTGTGTGTTGTTTGGTTTAGTTTCTTTTATTTTTTGAGACAGGGTCTTGCTATGCAGTTCATACTGGCTTCAAGCTTGCAATTCCCTGGCTTCAGCCTTCTGAGTACTGGGATTATAGGCATGTACCACTATGCCAGGACTATTGTTAATTACAAAATTATTCAATGTATTATTGTATATGGAATTTTGTTCATTAAAGGACAAGAATTTTGCATTACTAGATAGTAATGGTGACATACAGCCATAATCCCAGCACTCAGATGGGTGGAGGCAGGAGAATTAGGAGATCAAAGCCACACTACCTGTACTGGTTAGACTTGACACAAACCTAGACATATCTGGGAAGAAGTAACCTCCACTGAGGAATTTTCTCCATCAGATTGTCTTGAGGACATGTCTGTGGAGCATTTTTGTGATTGCTAATGGATGTAGGAGGGCCCAGCCCACAGTAGGCAGTGCCATCCCCAAGTAACTGGGCCTGGGCTATATAAGAAAGGTAGTTGAGCAGGCCAGGGGAAGCAAGCCCACAAGCAGTGCTCCTCCTCTGTAGCCTCCACTTCCATTCCCGCCTCCAGGTTCCTGACTTGAGTTCCTTCACTGACTTCCTTCAGTGATGGATTGGGAACTGAGAGTTGTAAAATGAAACACACCCTTTCCTCTCCAAGTTGATTTTGGTCAGTGTTTTATCACAACAACAGAGAACAAACCAGGATACCACCCCTCCCTGAGGCACCATGGACGGCTCATGGCTGCTGGGAGAGGGGTCACGTTTCCTCAGTGGTGTAGCCACTGATAAATTGGCCTTGCTCAAGTGAATAAACCCTTACCCATGATTGTGCAGGCAACCCTAATAAAGTGCTGGACTCCCCAAAAAAGGATATGAAAATAGGAGAGAGACTTGGGAAAAAGAAGGTGCTTGGTGAGAGATGGCAGGAAATAAAGAGGATAATGGGAAATATGACCAAAGTATATAATATATGCATATATAAAATTATGAAAGAATAAATAAAAATTTAAAAACTTGAGATCAAGACCAGCCTCCAAAACATAGTGAGTTTGAGGCCACCCTGGGCTATGTGAAAAAAGTTCCCAGAAAAACTACATCTTGGACTGAATTTCCTGCAAGGCCGACCACACTGACTGTGGAGAGGTTGTAGGTTCAGAGCCTAATTACCATTTACCTTGGGCAGTCTTAGTCCCCTAAACAGTCAATCCTTGCCCATGACTACTAACAGATAAAAACCTTTTGGAATGTATTAACTTAGCAAACCACCAGCTTCCACCAACCAAAAAGCCATTAGATAGCATCTGAGATTTATCTTTTGCTCTATCTGCTTCTTTAATGTTTCTACCAATGAATTTGGAAAGTGTGTTCATTTGGGACTTTTCTTTGTTCTGTTATGATAAAAAACTACATGAAATTGTTACCACATTGTAACATGGAATTTGAGGTAACCTGAATCTGTGTTCCTGGGCCATGGTCACTCATATTTGGCTCCAGAATAAACTATCTCTCATCCCCTTTGAGGTGAGAGTTATGCTTTTATGTTTACAGCTACATGAGACCCTGTCTCAAAAAAGCAACAACAAATAAATGAATAAATGATAAAGGGTAAGAATAAAGGCTGGAGAGATGGTGTTAGGGTCCGTGACTCAATGGGTCCCCTCCAGGTAACAAATACACGGGATTGGAGATGTAAAAATCAAGCAGAGTCTTTACTTTCCAGCTAGCTGGGGTCGACCGGCTTCCCAAGACATGCAAGTCTGGTCAGAACGATCGACCCCCATTCAGTTTCAGGTACAGATTATATAGGCCCACATAGTCATTACACAAAAAGCATTCCTCAGCAGACACTTTGATCAAACATCTTCTAAAAGCTATAGTTTCGGTTAAACATCTTTTCCAGGAAGGCTAGATCTGGTGTAAGCCTGGTGCAACTTCCCTCTTTTGTTCCTTATCGGTTATCTGGTATGTGCAAACAGGCCTACAGGACACATTGTAAAGCAACTGAGTCTGGGGTCCAGGGTCCAGGAAGGAGGTTTACAGCACTTCAATTCTTAGCATTTCAACTAGGTTAATCATCCATGTGTGGTAGATACAAATCAGGCAGAACAGGCAAGCTTAGCAAGTAAATCTAAATCAACATTTTAAACAGAGTTTTCTATCAAAATGCAGAGTTCTTACAGCATTCATCAAGGTATTTCATTTTTTTTCCCAACATTCCCCCCCTTGTCTTGGTA
>NW_008330735.1:7440581-7442261 GCF_000622305.1 Nannospalax galili
TGAAACAATTTTTAATATTTTATATATTTATTTTTTTATTTTATGTATATGAGTATATTGCCTGCATGTAGGTGAGTGCACCCATGTGGTGCGATGCCACGGTGGTCAGAAGAGGGCGTCGGATTCCCCTGGAACTGGAGTTAAGGATGGTTTGTAGTCACCATGTGGGTGCTGGGAATTGAATCCGGGTTCTCTGGGAAGTGAATCCATCAGTGCTCTTAACTGCTGAGCCATCTCTCCAGCCCTAAAAGTCTTTTTACTAAAGTAGAAGGCAGAGGCCAGATGTGGTGGTGCATATCTTTAATCCCAGCACCTGGAAGGCAGAGGCAGGTGGATCTCTGTGAATTTGAGGGCAACCTGATCTATATATAGGGAGTTACAGGCCAGCTGGGGATACTGGGAGACCCTGTCTCAAAACAACAACAACAAAAAACCCAGGGGCTGGAACAATGGCTCAGCAGTTAAGAGCACTGAGTACTCTTACAGAGGACCTGGGTGTTTAATTCGCAGCACCCACATAATGGTTAACAACTATCTGTAACTCTAGTTCAAAAAAACCGTAAGACTAACTGGTCAAAAGACAAAATCTCTAGTCCACCTTTCCAGTTTTACTGGTCAATAAATCACCTGGTCATAGGACCACCCCGAGGAAGGTGGGTTCACCTAAAGTCACCTGAAGACTCTGTCCTAGCTTGTTTCTCAATTGCTGTGACAGAATACTCTGATCATTACCAACTTGGGGAGGGAAGGGTTTATTTTATATTACATCTCCCAGGTCACAGCTTACTGGCTTGCTCCCCTGGCCCCTGCTCAGCCTGCTTTCTTATGCAACACAGGCCCATCTGCCCAGGGGTGGCACCACCCACAGTTGGCTAGGCCCTCCCCACATCACTCAACAATCAAGAAGATGCCCCACAGACATGGCCACAGGCCAGTTCTATGGAAACAATTCCCCAATTGAGGCTCCCTCAACCCAGGTGTGTCAAGGTGACACTAAAGCTATCCAGCACAGACTCCTAACACAGTTCTGATGGGTCTGAGTTTCAGACATACGGCTCTCTGTAAGTCTTGCCTACTTCTCTGAAGATTTCAGAAAAGGGTAATCTCCCTCCTTTTCTTCTTCATATTCCTTTGCTAAGCATGCTTTCCCTAATGCTTTGGGCTACCCCAACCTTCTGGGTTTCTTTACTTTTCCTCTAAACCTCTGCCCCACCCCCATGTGGCTTCTAGTCCACCAGGTGTCTGATTTCCATGCCAGCTCTAAACCAAGGGCTTCAAGGCTTTTTGCCTTCTCCCACTCTCTTTCTCAAGGCAGCTGCTGAGATTCACAGCTTGCCTGCCTGGAGGTTTTCCTTTGAATTCTAATAAAATTGTCCTATAGCTTCCCTTTGAGTCTCATTCTTTTATGAATGAGACTAAGAACCCTCTAGGGGACGCTGTTTCTCCCCTGTATAAAGATATTAAGATGGGGCTGGAGAGATGGCTCAGCGGTTAAGAGCACTGACTGCTCTTGTAGAGGACCCGGGTTCAATTCCCAGCACCCACATGGCAGCTATGAACAGTCCTTAACTCCAGTTCCAGAGGAATCCGACACCCTCTTCTGACCTCTGCGGCATTTCACGACAGGGATGCACTCACATACATTCAGGCAATACACTCATACACATAAAAAATAATAAA
>NW_008330735.1:7442414-7446489 GCF_000622305.1 Nannospalax galili
TCAGCGTTCCAGCTCCATCACGTTCCAGCCCCATCGCATTCCAGCTTGACTTTGGAGCTGGTTTCTTCTCTAAGCCTTTGCTTTTTTAATCTGTAAACTGGAGCTAATAGTTGTAGCCTTTTAAGCCGGGCATGATGGCACACTCCTTTAATCCCAGCACTTGGGAGGCAGAGGCAGGCAGATCTTTGTGAGTTCGAGGCCAGCCTAGTCTACATAGTGAGTTCCAGGAGAGCTGGGGCTACAGGGAAACCCTGTCTCAAAAAGACAATAAATAAATAAAATTTTTTAAAAAATTTAAATATTAATAGTTTTTTTTAAAAAGGTAAAAACTTCACTTCAATTTGAAATATAAGTCATATCTTCTTAAGGAGAATTTTCATTTTACGATTTATTTTTATTTTATGTGTATGAGTGCTTTACCTGCAATTAAGTACACCTGTGTCATGCAATGCCCACAGAGGCCAGAAGAGAGCACTGGATGCCCTGGAAATAGAATTACAGATGGTGTTAGTCACCATGTAGGTGCTGGAAATTGAACCTGGGTCCTCCGGAAGAGCAGCCGGTGCTCTTAACCACTAAGCCATCTCTCCAGTTCCATAGGTCCTGTCTCTTAATAATCAAATATAAAGGACTTGGACTTGTAGAAGTCCCTTCTTCCAAAGTCCTCAGGACCTCTGTAGCATCTACTGGGCCTGCTACCTATTGTCACACCTATAGTCCAGCTTCCTGAGCAGTCTAAGGAAATTCAGGTTCATTGATGTCCTCTCCTGTCCCTCAGTCCCTGGTTAGAGCTACTTAGTCAGAAAAGGGTGTGTATCCAGCACTTGCTCAACTTAGAAATGTTTACTACAAGTAAGAACTCAGGAAATCACCCTTAAGTTCTCCTATAACTATAAAAAACAGATCCTGGAGGCAGAGGCAGGCGAATCTCTGAGTTCCAGGCCAGTCTGGTCTATATAGTGAGTTCCAGGCCAGCTGGGGCTACAGGGAGACCCGGTCTCCCGGGGGGGGGCACCCAGATCCCACTCACTCATTCTTAATAGTCCAGAATTCACCTCGCAGTCACTGAACAATCTTATCTAAATCACTGAAATATTAGAAGGCCATTTCTCCACATTCTTCAAGGCCACACAGGCTGGCTAAAGACAAGCTCAATTTGCATTATTAAGCAGAACACAAAACTTTGAGGTGAAACATTAGCATGCAGACAGAGTAAGCTGTACGCTTCACTCAATGGGTATGTGGGGCTTTGTCTCAAGCAAGCAAGCAGTCAAGATCAGTAGGTGAAATTTCTCTCTTCTCTCTGTCTCTGTCT
Organism: Nannospalax galili; assembly: GCF_000622305.1. Lineage (NCBI taxonomy): Eukaryota > Metazoa > Chordata > Mammalia > Rodentia > Spalacidae > Nannospalax > Nannospalax galili. Next base: position 7,443,730 of record NW_008330735.1, read on the forward strand.
CTGTATGGTGTTTCCACATGTGTGTACACATGTGTGATGCTTGTGCCCATGTGTACTCAGAGACCAGAGGAGAATGTAGACTATCCTGCTCTATCACTCTCTGACATAGTCCCTTGGGACAAGGTCTCTCACTGAACTTTGAGCTAGTTGACCTGTCAGCCCCAGGGATTCTCTTGTCTCTAGCCCAGCCCCAAGCCCTGGGGCTACAAATGCCTGCAATCACACCTGGCTCCCTGGTAGGTTCTGGAGATTTGAATTCAGATCCTTGTGCTTCCATGGCAAGTACCCTTACCTGGATAAATCTTGCCTTAAATACAAATAAGTAAAATGCCCATGTAGTAAGCTTCCTCAGATCAAGGGGTTAATTCCAAGGATAACTCCAGAAATGGAAATAAATGACAGCTCCTTACATGAAAAATATTTTATTCATTGCCTCACAGAACTTGAAGGTTAAACCCTACTGCTGAAGACAAAACATACTTCAGACAGGATTTGGAGCAATACATGGAACTGACCTAGAAGCCACTTCCCCTGAAGGCTAACTCTCATAGCTTTGGAGAGCACTATGAAGGTACCAAGAGAAGACATCCATCGATGGTCCAACACCAGCTTCAAGACCAAATAACCACATCAATGGCTGGCACAGCAAATGACACTGGTGCAGTAGTAGGCAATCAATAGCTACATAATTGGACTAAAATCCCACTCAATGGGAGGAAACTCATGTGTGGTACTGTAAACATAACCAAATACACATGGCTGGAGAGGTCATAGATCTTAGAGAAAACCCCAAGACTGTCACATCCCTAGACTAATGTAAGTTCTTACTATATGCAAAATATGTATCCTTATATTTACAGACAAATATCCCAGTCACCACTCATCAAAGAAGCTTCTTTTGCACCAGACAGAGAATATTACCGAGTACTGTAAGTACCCAGGCCTAAATGACACATCTGCAATGCAACCTTTACACCTAAGGATCATGGAACATAGGAGTAAAAAGGTCTTTTAATTCTCATTAATGAAGCTCCCTCATACAACAGAGAACTAGGAACACAAAAGGCCACAAATGGACAAAGTGTAGCGATTAAGAGTCTGCAGAATGCTGGTTCTTGGACAGGACTTCTATATTAAACTTCACCCACCCAGGGCTCAAGGACCATTGAGGAAGAGGGGGCAGAAAGATTGTAAGAACCAGGAAGAAAGTGCATGACCATATGGAAATTAGAGTCCTACAAACTCCTGGGACTCTGCTCAGCAATGACATCAGCTTATACAAGTTCCATGCAAACTCAAGCAGACAAAAACTCAGCACAGAACTGGGGAAATGGACAACAGATCCCAATCTTAGTTGAAAAAATATTGGCAGCTTATTACTGCTAGGTGAGGAAGAGATGATCTTCCTAAAGTGAGGGACTCTAGATAGACACAATAGGTCTCAACACAAATGATGGAATGTATGAATTCCAGTGGGAGGGCTATGGGAGGGTGCCAGTGGGGACGAGGGGTATAAAGATGACTAAGATTGAGATGTTCTGTATGAAATACACAAAAATTCAATTAAAAACAAATTAAAAGAAAAATACTTTATTCACCACATATACACACAAGCACACATTTACATCTTTTTAAAAAAATTTTATTATTTTTATTGTATGTGAATGAGTGTATTGCCTGCATGTGTATAAGTGCACCCATGTCATGCAATGCCCTCAGAGGTCAGAAGAAGGTGTCACATCCCCTGGAACTGGAGCTACAGATGGTTGTTACCTACTATGTGGGCCCTGGGAATCGAACCTGGGTCCTCTGCAAGAACAGTCAGTGCTCTTAACCACTGTGCCATTTTTCCAGCCCCACGTTTACATATCTTATTTCTTAAATTTTTCACAGAGTTCTTTTTTTTATTTCTTGTTTGAGACATGGTTGTGCTGTGGAGCCCAGATTGACCTCAAATTCCTAGTCCCCCTACCTAAGTATCCCAAATGCTGAGATTGCATGTCTGTGCCACAACGCTCAGTTTATTTTGCTTTTTATATTGTTTTTAAAAAGTTGCTGAATTTATAACAACCTGTATACGTTAAATTTACAAACTTAAGGAAAAAACCTTTAAGGTACAATTCTTATGAGTTGAATGCTAATTTGGAGCCCACTGATTTTGATGTCAACAAAGAAAATAAAATAGAATTCCCATAGTCTAATAGATCACAAATAAATGGAAATTTAAAGAGATATACATTTCAGTCAGTTGGATGCAATCACCAAATAGGCTATGTGAAAATCTTGTATTAGATAAGATACGTAAAATGTCCCATTTGCCAGAGGAGCACAAAACAGAGATAAAAGCAGAAGTTAGATGGAAATTAATGTTAGGGAAAGAGGAATTTACTGCTTGTTTGAATATACTGCTTGTTTGAATTTACTGCTTGTAACCAATTAACTCAGCTGGAGACATAGGCATCCGGAGATAGGGGCAAGTTGTCTGGTCTGTGTCATGTCTATCCACAGAGCCCCTGATTCCCTAACCTCTGTTTCCTGGGCCTCCGATATCTCAGACTTTCCCATCTCAGCAGCTATCACTGGACCCTCAAACCCCCCTATTTCTGCCTTCTGGGTCCTCAATATTTCAGCTTCTGCTGTTTCATTTTTTATTTCTGGGATCCCCAAAGCCCTCACTTCTGTCTCCTGGACCCCCAATATCTTCAATTCTATTGTCTCAGTCTCTGTTCTCAGTATCCTAGAACCCCCAGGCATCTCCTT
>NW_008330735.1:7447041-7448030 GCF_000622305.1 Nannospalax galili
GCCGCGCGGGGGGCGGCAGCAGCCAGAGTCCATGGCAGGGGCCGGGGTGTGGGGATTGGGGCCCGGGGGGGGCGGCTCCTCCGCGGCCCCCTCCTGAGCCCTGGGCGCAGGCAGTGCAGCTTAGCGTTGCGGCAGTGGCCCTAGGAGCCGAGCGGGCGGGCGGTGGTGGCGGTGGTGGTGGCGGCAGTGGTGCTATAGGGTGCGGGCGCCCCTCCCATGGGCGGCAGGGCCGGGGTGGTGGGTCCCCTCTGGGCAGCTGGGCCATGGCAGGGCTGGAGGGCCGCAAGTTCGAGTACCTCATGAAGAGGCGCTTGGTGACCATCGGGCGCAACTGGTCGCAGGACTCCGTGGACGTGAGCATGGGCCACTTGAACTTCATCTGGCGGTGCCACCTGGAGATCTTCATGCCCCGGTGGCAGCCATGGCGCAGCTGCCCCAGAGCCCGCGCAGCCCCGGCCGTGGGTTTTTTTCAGTGGCCAGAGAGAGGGATGGAGAGGGGTGGGAGATACAGATAAAGGGTCTTGTCTACTTAGACCGAGAATAAAAGGAAGGAAAAAGGAGGAAAGGAAGGTTTAAAATAGAGTGTAGAGAAAAATACAAAACCAGACCCCCCCTTATTAAGATAATTAGCACAATTATCAAGCACGCGCACCACATCTCACAGCATTCAGTCCGACCGGTCCTTCTTTTGCTCAGACAACCGCGCTGCACTCACCACTCTCACTTTCGCCCGAGACTCCTCGTGATTCTCCCAAAAGGCGTCCACTCGGACTGCCTCAAGGTAACGAGCTCGACCTCCTCTTCCTCTGGGGCCAGGTTTCTGCCAATCGGGCTTCCTACCCAGGGCCGAGACACTCGGACCCTAGGTGCCGGGACTGAAACCTGGACTTCCCTGCTTGGGACTCGAACCCAAGACCAGACATGGGATGGCGATTCCCGCTTTATTCTGGATTTTACAGACACGAGGGTGTCACCCTCGATTTACACTG
>NW_008330735.1:7448713-7456228 GCF_000622305.1 Nannospalax galili
GGGCTTATATTGAGTTCAATATTGTATAACTGTATTAATTTAACTGTGAACCTAGAAACTTACAGCCACTTGTGAAAGAGATGTACCCTTGCTCTGGAAATTGTTACTGAATATGTTAAAGTTGTAATGAAATGTTTCTTCTAATCATGTGGTTATTAAATAAAAATCAATTAATTAATTTTTTAAAAAATCTGGTACTGCCAGGTGTGGTGGCGTATGCCTTTAAGCCCAGCAATTGGGAGACAGAGGCTCTGTGAGTTCAAGGCCAGCCTAGTCTACATATCAAGTTCAGGCCAACTGAGGCTACAGGAAGACCCTATCTCAAAAAGACCAAAACAAAAACAAACAAACAAAACCATGAAAGATCCAATTAATTAATTTTTTAAAAAATCTGGTACTGCCAGGTGTGGTGGCGTATGCCTTTAAGCCCAGCAATTGGGAGACAGAGGCTCTGTGAGTTCAAGGCCAGCCTAGTCTACATATCAAGTTCAGGCCAACTGAGGCTACAGGAAGACCCTATCTCAAAAAGACCAAAACAAAAACAAACAAACAAAACCATGAAAGATCTGGTACTGGTCTCCAAAGATGGCCCCAATGAACCTCCTAGTGGCCTCAGTTCTGTGTAGTTCCCACCCATAGTGAATGGGGGTTTACTTTGCTTTTCCTTTAATTGTGCCAATTCTGAACCTGAGTCTTGAAAGTCTGACAGATTCTGCACTGCTGATTGAGGAATACTGGTCACCATGAAAAGAAGTGTGGCTAAGCTGTTAGAGAGACATATGCAAGGAGAGAATGCTAGAGACTGAGGAGAGAGAAAGAGAGAGACCCAGCCTTCCAACTACCCTCATTAACTTGCCAGCCATGAGTGAGCTTTCTTACTCTAGCATTATTGAGATCTCAAATGACAACAGTCCCATCTGACAAAACAAGGAACAGAATCACATAGATGAGCCAATCTAAACATGGATTTATGCAAGATTTTATATGAATGTGTGTGTGTGTGTGTGTGTGTGTGTGTGTGTGCGTAATATGAGTGTTAGAAATAAAATTTGAGGTCCAAGGACCCCATCAATACCACACAAAGAACACACAGACAAAGTGAAAGTAACTGAAGAAGGCAGATTTTACTTTTCCTGGGCACATGCCTTTAATTAGCTCTTGGGAGGCCGAGGTAGGTGGATTGCTGTGTGTTCAAAGGCAGCTTGATCTATATAGCCAGTTCCAGGCCAGCTGGGGCTACAGGGAAACCCTGTCTCAAAAAGGCAAAAAAAAAAAAAAAAAAAAAAAAAAAATGTTGAAGGGAGAATTCCCCTACTCCAGACCATCAAGCTCAGGAATGCATCAGGGCATTTCCTCAAACAAAAGTCTTATAGGCTAGGGTGTGGATTAGAATTTGGAATCTCCCTGACCCCACCATCCTGTTCTCCTTCTAGCCTTGGGCACAGGCCCTCTTTTGGTCTCAGCACCCCAAATCTCTGGACTCCTCTCTTAGTCCAGACCCACCCATGGCATCCTGATACCCTGCACTCAGACCAGCTCAATTTTTCAGTCTAGTTTCTTTGAGCCTTCACAGGCTGTGCCCACCCCCAACTTGCCTTGAATTCCCTAGATCAGCTTTCTTCCCTTGTGAGTCTGATCCTATCCACTGGGCCTTGACTTCCCTACTGCCTGAACAACTCCAATCTCCCAGACCCCACATCCTGTTCTCCTTCTAACCTTGGGCACAGTCCGGCTTTTACTCTCAGCACCCCAAATCTCTGGACTACCCTCTCAGCTCTGAGTGTTGGTGAACTCTCCATATCGTGCCATGCCCAATTGGAACCATCTGGATCCTCTCCCACTACTGCAGGGCTAGGCTTCCCTGCCCTTTAGTAGGGGTCCAGACTTTGGCAGACTGCCTGAGATCACCCGAATACAGCCTCTACCTAACAAGGTTCCCAAATCACGCTGTGCCTACTGGCTAGGAAGTCTGAGAGCGGCTAATTCTCACCTGACTTGGGTCTGTGCCAAAACTCCTGAGTAGCTAGACTACAGCCATCTGGTCCCTCCAATGTAAAATCAAAAGGGAGAACCTGAAGCCTAGACCAACAAGCTTTTCATATCCAATAAGAAAACAACCAAGGCACATTAAGCATACAAACAGAAACAAACCAACTCAACAAAGGAAGGCTTGAGTCTCACACCAGAATCACAAACAACAAAAGAAATCCATGTGCCAAAATCACAAAGAAAAAATAATATGAAAAGTAAGCTGGGTGTGGTGACACATGCCTGCAATCCCAGCACTCATGAGGCAGAGGCAGGCAGATCTTTGTGAGTTTGAGCCCAGCCTGGTCTACAAAATGAGTTCCAGGCCAGCTGGGGCTACAGGGAGACCTTGTCTCAAAAAGACAAAAAAAAAAAAAAGAAAGAAAGAAAAAATAATATGAAAAAACAAAAAAAAACCAAAAAAAATCCCCATCAAAGACCAACAGTCTTATAGAAAAGTTTTACGAGAACCCCCTAGAGATAACCCAGGACACAGAATTTAAAAAAAACAATCATGGCCTGGCGTGGTGGCACACGCCTTTAATCCCAGCATTTAAGAAGCAGAAGCAGTGGTATCTTTGTGAGTTCGAGGCCAGCCTGGTCTACATAGTGAGTTCCTGGACAGCTAGGACTACAGAGAGACCCTGTCTCAAAAAGACAAACAAACAAACAAAAACAACAATCATGGAGCCAGGCATGGTGGCGCATGCCTTTAGTCCCAGAACTCTGGAGGCAGAGGCAACCAAATCTCTGTGAGTTCAAGGCCAGCCTGGTCTCTGTAGAGAATCCACAACATTAGCTGTGGCTACAAGGAGACCTCGTCTCAAAAAAAAAAAAAAAAAAAAAGAATCATAAATATGATCAAAGAATTCAACAAATTTAAAGAACACACAAATCAAAGAACTAAAAGAAGATAGGGATACACTTCTGATTGAATTCACAAAAGATTTGGAAATACTGACGAAAACTCAAGCTGAAATGAAGAAGTAAGCGAAACACTCAATAAGCCAATTAGAAACAACAGGAGAAAGCCTCACCAATAGAAGGAATGAGAATGGAAAACAGACTATCAAGAATATCAAGACTAGCTGGGTATGGTGGCACACGCCTTTAATCCCAGCACTTGGGAGGCAGAGGCAGGTGGATCTTTGTGAGTTTGAGGCCAGCCTGGGGCTACAAGGAGACCCTGTCTCAAAGACAAAAAAAAAAAAAAAAAAAAAGAAAAAGAGTATCAAGACTGGACAATAAAATTGAAGAACTGGATAGCTCAAGTAAAGATTATGAGAATTTTTTTTTAACACAGGAATGGAATATGCAGGAAATATAGGAAACCATGAAAAGACCAAATTTAGGCATCAGAGGCATAGAGAAAGGAGAAGAATCTCTGGATAATGATATTGACCAGATCTTCAGCAGGACTATAGAAGAAAATTTCCCAAAATTTAAGAAAGACATGCCCATACAAATACAAGAAGCACATAGAACGCCAAATAGACAGGACCAGAAAAGAAAAACTCCCTATGGCATATCATAGTAAAAACACTAAATGTACAGAACAAAGGGAGAATATTGAAAGGTGCAAAAGAAAAACAACAAATCACATGTAAAGGAAAACCCATCAGAATTGCAGCTGACTTTTCAATGGAAACTATGAAGCCAGAGAGCCTGGATCAAAGTGTTTCCAGTTCTAAATGACCACAGATGTCAACCCAGAATACTCTACCCAACAAAAATGTCTATTACAGTTGAAGGGGAAAGAAAAATCTTCCACAACATGAATAGTCTGAAAGAATTCGTTCCACAAAACTAGCCTTTCAGAGAATTCTCGAAACAATACAAAGAGTTGAAGAAAGGAATGACTATACCTAAGGGGCAACAGAAAGAAATTAAATGAAAGTATAACTGTGGAAACACAAAGTTAGACCAAGAATGCAAGCAGAAATTAAAAGGACAGGAACCAATACACATCTTTCAATAGTAACTTTAAATATGAATGGATTGAAACTCCCCAGTCAAAAGACACAGACTGGTTGAATGGATTAAGAATGGATTCATTTGGGGCTGGCCTGGAACTTGCTATGTAGACCAGGCTGGCCTTGAACTCAGAGATATACCTGCCTCTGCCTCCCAAGTACTGGGATCAAAGGTGTGAGCCACCATACCCAGCTAAGAATCAAAATTCATCTTTTTGTTGTCTGCAAGAAACCCATCTCAGCTTCAAGCACAGGCACTACCTTAAGGTGAAAGAATGGAAAAAAAAATATTCCAAGCAAATGGTACTAAGAAACAATCAGGAGTTACAATCCTAATATCTGACAAAATACCCCCTCATGCAATAGAGGGCCAGGAATACAAAAGGTCACAAATGGCCAAAGTGTAGAGACTAAGAGTCTGCAGAATGCTGGTCCTTGGATTCCTATATTAAACTACACTCACCCAGGGTTCAGGGACCATTGAGGAAGAGGGGGCAGAAAGATTGTAAGAGCCAGGGAGGAGGTGCATGATAGTATGGAAATAAAGTCCTACAAGCTCCTGGGGGACCCCCTGCTCATATGAACCTACATCAATAGTGTCAGCATGCACAGGACCCATGCAAACTCATACAAAAATCCAGCATAGACCTGGGGAAATGAACAGCTGACTCCAATCTTAGCTGAAGAAATATTGGCAACTGATTACTGCTGGGTGAGGAGGAGCTGATCTTCCTAAAGTGAGAGACTCTAGATAGGCTGACTAGACCTCAGTTGATGAACTTGCACTGAGGAACATCTGGGGACACTAACTTGACACAATAGGCCTTAAGACAAATGAGAGAATGTATGAATTCCAATGGGGGAGGGGCTATGGGAGGGTACCAGTGGGGGGGGTATAAAGATGATTAAGATTGAGATGTTCTGTGTGAAATACATAAAAATTCAATAAAAAATAAATATACAAAAATAAATAAATAAAAGATTGGAACTCCTTGTCATAAACATTCATTTGGTAATAGCTTGACTCAATAAGCCTGAGTTGGGTCCCTAACACATGGTATAATACAGGATCAGGAAACTCACTATGATTACCAAAGAAGTTAGCATAGAATCCATAACAACTCTTTTTTTTTTTTTTGGTCTTTTTGAGACAGGGTCTCCCTGTAGCCCCAGATGTCCTGGATTCACTATGGAGACCCAGCAACAACTCTTCTTTTTCCAAATTATTCTTCCAGGAGGTCACAGAGTTTCCAAATTTTTAGTTCTTTATATAGTGCCTTAGGCCTTGGAGTTACATTTGGAGTTGTGTTATTAGAGGTAATATACAACTTTGTTCTCACAGCATTACATAAACCCCATTTTAAAAAATATTAGCCGGGCATGGTGGCACACACCTTTAATCCCAGCACTCGGGAGGCAGAGGTAGGCAGATCTCTGTGAGTTCAAGGCCAGCCTGGTCTACATAGTGAGTTCCAGGACAGCTGGGGTTACAGGGAGACCCTGTCTCAAAAAGACCAAAAAAAAATTTATATCTTATTTTTTTAATATTTTATTTATTATTTTTATTTTATGTGTATGAGTGTATTGCCTGCATGTATGTAAGTACACCCGTGTCATGCAATGCCTGCAGAGGTCAGAAGAAGGGATGGTTGTTAGCCACCATGTGGGTGCTGGGAATTGAACCCGGGTCCTCTGCAAGAGCAGTCAATGCTCTTAACCACTGAGCCATCTCTCCAGCTGCCATAAACCCCATTTTATTTATTTATTTTTTTGGTCAAAATCATGTCTAATCCTAACTTATCCTCTCGAGATACTTTGTTGGTAGGGCTGAATGGGGGCATAAGGCATGACAATCATCAAGGTACCCCTCCAGTAAGCTCCAAAAGTACATCAGAGGTTTTATTTGTATAACTGCAGGATAGAGGTAGGAAAGGAAGTCTTTAACTGACATGTGAGGGAGGAGAAAAGGCAAAGTTACTAGTTCTAGGGAACCAGGAGAATTTCTTGATGGTCTCACAAAAGAATCCATTCACTGGTTTCCTTTTTGTTTTTCTTTTGGCTTCCAATGCTAGACTCCAGGTGATAAACTCAGAGTTTGCTTTCAGGCACTTTGATAGCTGTTGGAGTGGGTAGAATCACAGTGAGTTCCCTCCCAAATGGTTTCTAGATAGGGAGAGGAAAGAAATTTAACCATCATCTCTTATCTCTTTTGGCTGCAGATAAGCACTACAGTGTTGAATTGGGCCAATGTTTGAAGTTTTAACAAAACCATTAGTGAAAAATAATTGTCTAAGTAACATCTTGTATGAACTTAAGCCTAATTAATGTTTGGGAAATGCAATTCCTTGGACTCATAAAGAAGCATACCAATCACTTTATTCTTTGGTTATACTTTCCTGTTGGGTATTTAAGATCATGCAATTGGCCTAAATTAAGCATTTTTTTCCAAGGTCAGTTGATGATCTGATCCTTAGGGGTTACTTGGGATATCAGATCCCCTGGAACTGGAGTTGTGGATGGTTGTTAGCCACCATGTGGGTGCTAGGAACTGAACCCAGGTCTTCTGCAAGAGCAGCCAGTGTTCTTAACTGCCTTGCTCTCTCTCCAGTCTCTACACACATTTTTAAAAAAGATTTATTTATTTTTATTTTATATATATGAGTATTTGCCTGCAAGTAGGTATGTGTACCACATCTGTGCCTTGTGCTTATGGAGGCCAGAAGAGAGCATAGGATACCCTGGAATTGGAGTTACAGGTAGTTATGAGCTACAATGTGGGTGCTAGGAACTGAACTGATGTCCTCTGCAAGAACAGCAAGTACACTTAAATACTGAGCCATCTTTCTTACTACCCCACCCCCACATCAGAAATATTGTCAAAAAAAATCACCCAGCCAAATATTCATATGTGGTCTGACTACAAAACAATATAAACATCTCTTCAAGGACATTGACTACCTTGTAGACAGGCCAGAAAGAAAATTTTGCTCTCAAGGTTTAGTTGAATATTCTTTTTACTATATCCAAAAGCGAAGTTTAAAATGATTGGTGATGGATCCAAAGCCCCCAGAATAATGGATTTAAACTAAAATCCCCAAGGCCTGAGAAAAACTGTACAAGGAAGTAAAAATGAAAAATAATTCTGAATACTAAGAACAAGCTGAGCTGACCTTTTTCATGCTCCTCTGCCCAAGCTGGAAATCATCCCAGAAATTCCCCCTACCTCTGCTTGGCACATAGCCACCGCTTTTCTGCTTGGCACATAGCCGCCACTTGTCTTTAAAAGAAACCTGTGAACTGGGCTCTGGACTCCTGTCCTCCGAGTGAGGTGGGAGTCCGTTTTGCAAAACGCCAATAAATCCTCATGCTTGTTGCATCTCCTGATTTGAGGACTGAGTTATTGGGGTGCAACCTCCCGAGAACGTAGGGTACCCCAATCTGGGGGTCCTACAGGGGGGGAATAGCAGGTGGGGGTCAGGGCATGCCAGGGCATGTCCAGGCATGTCTAAAGCCG
>NW_008330735.1:7456691-7457161 GCF_000622305.1 Nannospalax galili
GTGAGAAGGACAACGTAGTTTTCCTCACCTCGGGAGAAGGGAGATTGGCTTGGCTACTCCCCTCCTGATCTGTACTTTCAGTTTTTGGGTTAAGAAGCGCTCAGTAAAAATTTTGTTTTGTCTTGTTTGTATTTGTGCTTAGAGATCCTAAAAGTAAAAATAATATATGCAGTGTGCGTTTGAATGAAAGGACTGGTCCACATGAATGTAATTTAGTGTGATATACATGTGTTTAAAGGTTACATTATTATCTTAAAGGGGAAGATCTGGTTTTTCTAGATTCTCCATTTTAAGCTTTCCTCCACTCTTTTTACCTTTCCTTCTATTTTCGGCTCAAGTCTTCGCGTGGGACCATTAAAGGCAAAGGAGCAATTGAGGTTTTCTGGTCAGGGCCACTCCCTGACATAAACCAAAGGCTCTTAGCCCTCTTGGCAGACCCCGACTGCCCATACAGGTGGAGACAGGACAGT
>NW_008330735.1:7457905-7459307 GCF_000622305.1 Nannospalax galili
GACCAGGTGGCTTATATAGTCACCTGGGAAGACTTGGCCGAGAACCCTACACCTTGGGCACGACCATTCCTACCTCCATGGGGAACCAGAGAGACTAATCAAGGGCCCTCTACCCCTTCAGTTCCCCCAAATCTCACTTCTTCCCTTTTACCCCTCCAGTCTTCCCCTGAAAAGAAGAAGCAGAAGCCAGTCCTCCCTGAGGATGAAGCCTCCTTAACCCTCCTTGATCCTCTACCTCCCTATCTACCTGCGCAGGCACCCCCACCCCAAGAACTACCTCATCCCTCTCCTGATTCCACTGAACCTGACCAATCTCCCCCTCCATCTAGCAGACTTCACCTGAGAAGAGATAGAGGAGGTCCTTCTGGTGGAAACTGGCCTCCCCAGGTTTTTCCCCTCCAAACTGTAGGGGATCAGATCCAATACTGGCCTTTCTCAGCCTCAGATTTGTATAATTGGAAGACTCATAACCCTTCTTTTTCTCAGGACCCTCAGGCTTTAACTGCTTTAATTGAGTCTATTCTTCTTACCCACCAACCCACTTGGGAAGATTGCCAACAACTTCTCCAGGCACTCCTAACCACAGAGGAGAGACAGTGAGTCATCCTGGAAGCCCAGAAAAACGTCCCTGGGCAGAATGGGAGACCTACTATGCTCCCAAATGAAATAGACACAAAATTCCCTCTGACTAGACCCAACTGGGACCCTGAAACCATGGCAGATAGGGAGTGTCTCCGTCTTTATCACCAGACTCTCTTAGCGGGTCTCAAAGGGGCCGGAAGGTGCCCAACCAATTTGGCAAAGGTACGTGCTATAACCCAGGGAAAAAATGAAACCCCCGCAGGGTTTCTAGAGCACCTCATAGAGGGATATAAGATGTACACCCCTTTTGATCCCACAGCTCAGGAGCATCAGGCAGACCTTATTATGGCCTTCATAGGGCAATCTGCTCCTGACATTCGTGGCAAGCTTCAACGGCTAGAAGGCCTTCAGGGGTACTCCTTACAGGATTTAATAAGAGAAGCTGAGAAAATTTACAATAAGCATGAGACATTAGAAGAGAGAGAAGATAGAATTAGAAAAGAACAAGAAGCCAGAGAAGATAAGAAAGAGAAAAAGAAAAATAAAAAATTAAGTCGAATTTTGGCCACAGTAGTCCAAGGAAAAGGGCCAGGTAGGAACCTGGGAGACAAAAGAAGACCTCGAGTAGATAAAGACCAGTGTGCCTATTGCAAAGAGAGAGGACATTGGGCTCGAGACTGTCCAAAGAAGTTGAACAGACAAAAGAAGACAGCCCAAGTCCTGGCTCTAGGGGACTAGGGGAATCAGGGCCAGGAGCTCCCCCCTGAGCCCAGGGTTACTTTAAAGATGGGGGGCAATTGACTACCTTTATGGTAGACAC
>NW_008330736.1:0-472 GCF_000622305.1 Nannospalax galili
CATTTACCTGCAAATATGGATCCTTATATTTACAGACAAGTATACCATATATCACTTATCAAAGAAACTTTTTTGCAACAGATGGAGGCTACTACAAAGTTCCCCTACTGGTCACACACAGAGAATATATGTCTGAGAGATACCCAGTCCTAGGTGACATATCTACAGTGGTACCTCTATACCTAAGGCTTATGGAGCATAGCAGAACAGGGTAGAAAGAAAACTAGTGCATCTCTCAACTCCCTCCAGTGAAGATTCCTATACAACAGAGTGCAATGGACAGAGAAGGCCACAACTTACCAAGTTTTAGAGAATAAGAGACTGAAGAGTGTGTGTGTCCATGAATAGGACTCATATTAAACCCCCCCCCATGGCTGAGGGACAATTACAGAAGAGGGGGCAGAAAGACTGTAGGAGCCAGGGTTGGTCCATGAACATAAGGAAACAGAGATTTTCAGGTCACTGGAAGCTT
>NW_008330737.1:0-751 GCF_000622305.1 Nannospalax galili
GTCATCAAAATACTCCTGTTTGGTATCGAAATGTTTCATGTGCCATCATTACGCTCCAATATGCCCACACTATGTCCCCATGTGCCATTATATTGCTCCACTGTGTCATCACAGTCTTACAATATAAATTCACAATGTTCCATCATGCAGTCACAATGCTTATTGTGCCATCACAATGAGCTGTTGTGTAATTACAATTATCCATTGTGTCGTCACCATACTCAATATGCAAACACATTGCTCAGTCTCGCCTCAAAAAGCCCCTAATGTGACATCAAAATGGTACAATGTGACATCACAGTGCTCCAAAGTGACATCACAATTCTCCAGTATGCCAGCGCTATGGCCCCTTGTGCCATTATATTGCTCCAGTGTGCCATCACAATGTTACAGTATGATTTCTCAATGTTCCATTGTGCCATCAAAACGCACCTATATGCCATCACAATGCTCATTGTGGCAACGTGATGAGCAATTGTGTCATTACCATGATCCGTTGTGTCATCATCATGCTCCATATGCAAACACTGTTCTCAATGTCCCCTCACAATCGTCAAATTTGACCATACAGTTCTCCCTGTTTGACATCACAATGCTCCAATGTCACGTCACAATTTTCCAAAATGACATCACATGTCATTTTGGATGTCACATGCCCCTAATGTGACATCAAAATGGTACAATGTGACATCACAGTGCTCCAAAGTGACATCACAATTCTCCAGTATGCCAGCGCTATCGCCTCCTGTGC
>NW_008330737.1:1061-1265 GCF_000622305.1 Nannospalax galili
ATTCCCACTGTGGCATCACAAGGCACCACTGTGACATTACAATGATTCATTCTGTTGTCCCCATGCTCAACATACAAACACGGTGCTCAATGTCCCCTCAGAAGCCGCAAATGTCACAGCATAAAGCTCCAATATGTAATCACAATGCTCCGATGTGTCATTACAATGCTCCACTGTCACATCACAATGCTCCAATGTGATATC
>NW_008330737.1:1430-2556 GCF_000622305.1 Nannospalax galili
ATCATAACAATATGACTTCACCACGTTCCATTGTGATGTCACAACATTCCTTTGTGATATCACAATGCTTCAATGTGCCAACACTATCATCCCGTGTACCATTATACAGCTCCAATATGCCTCACAATGTTATCATAAGAAGTCATATTGTTCCATTGTGAAATGACAATATTCATTGTTCCATCACTGTGAAATTCTGTCATTACCATGGTCATTTCTGTCATCACCATGCTCAGTGTACAAATGTGGTGCTCAATGTCCCCTCAAAAATCCCCCAATGAAACATTATAAGGCTCCATGGTGCCATCACAGTTACAATATGGCTTCACAAAGTTCCATTGTGACATCACAATGCTCCAATGTGACATCACAATGCTCCTATATGCGAACACTATCACCCCATGTGCCATTATAGTGCTCCAACGTACTATCACAACAATACTATATGACTTCAAAATGTGGCATTGTGACATATCAGTCCTTGAATGTGACATCACAATGTTACAATATGATTTCACAATGTTCCATTGGAACAACACAATGCTACAATATGACATCACAATGCTCCAATGTGACAGTACTATCGCCACATGTGACATTGTATTGCTCCAGTATGCCGTCACAGTGTTACAATATGACTTCACAATGTTCCACTGTGACATCACAATGCTCCAATGTACCAACACTCTGGCCAAATGTGCCATTATATTTCTCCAATGTCTTTTCACAATGTTAAAATAGGTCTTCACAATGTTGCACTGTGCCATTACAATGCTCGTTGTGGAATCACAATGTGCCATTTTGTCATTACAATGATCCCTTGTGTTGTCACCATGCTCAATATGCAAAATCGGTTCTCAATTTCCCCTCTTGTTCCCCCGATGTGACATCTCAATGCTCCAATATGACCTCACAATGATCCAGTGTGTCACCACGATTCTCAATGTTGCATCACAATGCACAAGGTCACCTCACAAGGCCTCTAATGTTTCATCACAATGTTCAGGGTGCAAATATAATGTCCCAATGAATGATCACAATATTCCAATTTTTTATTCCAATGTTTCATGTGCCCTATCAATGCTCCAATATGCCAACATTAAGGCCCCGTGTACAATTATATTGC
>NW_008330738.1:0-652 GCF_000622305.1 Nannospalax galili
GCTTTGGCTGTGAAAGACATCTCTGCATAGAAAATGAAGGCCTTACAAAGATGGGCCAAGTCAATCTGAAATAGTACATAGGATGTTACAACAGTTGCCATATAAGGTAAAATGAAGATTAAAAGAACAATACAATCAATCAACATGAAAAAGCCTAGGTTCTATTGAGAATTAAAACTATTGACAAATCATTTGTCATCAAATCATAAGACACAGAATTAATACCAAATAAGAAGATAGAGTTGAAAAAGGAAACATTTAAATGTGTCAATCCAATGTGTTATTTTCATGGAGTAATTTGGAAGGTCATAGTCAAATAAATTGGAAATTCTAGAAGAAATGAGTGCGTTCTATGAAACATAAACAAATAAATCTTCTATCTTATAGAATAGATCTTAAGCAAGTACTGAAGTGAAGCAGTAACTGTTGTCCTCTAAACATAGTCTAGGACTGAACAGATTTCGCTCTGAATTCTAAAAGTCCCTGGGACCAAAAAAATTATATTATTTGACACTAAAATTACAACATAAAACATAGAGGAATACTTTGGCACAAAACACATTGCATAAATGTAGCTTCTCCTTGATGGCAATAGCAGGTATGAAAAAGCAAAAACATATGAAGGAAAATACAGACCAGTTGGCTGGATGGA
>NW_008330739.1:0-597 GCF_000622305.1 Nannospalax galili
AAAAGAAAAACCACATATGGGGCTAGAAAGATGGTCCAGTGTTGCAGGGTTTAAACTGAGGTCTTCGATCCATTTTAAATTGATTTTGTGCAAAGTAAGAAATTTCATTCTTCTGGTGTGCATCCAATTTTTGCCAGCACCACTTACCAAATAGGCTGTCTTCTTTCCACTGTGCTTTTGACACCCTTGGTGGCCACAGTTGTGAGGGTTTATTCCTCAGACCTCTCTTGTGTTCTGTTCATCTATATGCCTGCTTTTGTGCCAGTACCAAGCTTTGCGCTATAGCTCTGTAGTATGTATGATCAGAGGTCAGGTATTGCGTGTCTTCAGCAATGCTCTTTCTGCTAAGGATTGCTTTGGCTATTCACGGTCTTTTATATTTCCATGTGAGTTTTTGTATTGATTTTTTTCTAGTTCTGTGAAGAATGTCATTGGAATTGTGATGGGGATTGATTGCACTGAAGTTTTTATAGCCATTTTCATATTAATTCTGCTAGTCTAGGAGCATGGAAGATCTTTCTGTTGTCTAATATCTTCTTTAATGCCTTTTAAAAATGTCTTAAAGTTTTCATTGTAGAGGTTTTTCACTTCTGTTAT
>NW_008330740.1:0-284 GCF_000622305.1 Nannospalax galili
TACTGGATTATGGACCTTGTAGTAGTCACACTTACTGGAATATGGACTTTGTGGTGGTCACAATTACTGGATTATGGACATTCCAGTGCTCACACTTTCTGGATTATGGACCTTGTGGTGGTCACACTTACTGGATTATGGACATTGCAGTGGTCACACTTACTGGACTATGGACTTTCCAGAGGGCCCAATTACCACACTATGGACTTTGCGGTGGTCACACTTACTGCACCATGGACTTTGCGGTGGTCACACTTACTGGATTATGAACTTTGCGGTGGTCA
>NW_008330741.1:0-488 GCF_000622305.1 Nannospalax galili
GGAAGGAGGGAGAGGGACACACAGATCCATCCCTAGGTCGAAGAGGTCTCGCCCTCCTCCCGCTGTCCGGCTGGGAAATGGACCCCGCCCGAACATCTGTGAGACCCGGCACCCAGGTCTGACCCGCCTTCCCAAGGGCAGTGGCTCCCGGGGTGGGGCACGGGGAGCGCAGTGGGCACCCCAGACGGCCCGCGCGGCGTGGCCTCACCTCTACGTGCTTGGCTTTGAAGACGATGCCGTGGGCGCCCTCCCCGATGCGACCAAGGATGCAGTATTGGTCCATACTGGCCCCGGAACCCCACGCTGCCTCTGTCACGAGCCTAGCCAAGATTGCAAAGACGTCGCCTAGCAACAGAGCGGCTATCAGCCACAAGAGAAGCACGTTACCGGAAGGACGCACGATCCCGCAGCTCTCCTCAGTCACCCTGCAGTTACCTTAACTCACGTACCCTGCCACAGCACCACGTGACAAGAAACGCTGGTGCGTG
>NW_008330742.1:0-468 GCF_000622305.1 Nannospalax galili
ATAATAAATAAAATAGTAAAAAATAAATTATGTGTATGTCTGTGCTTAGGTCTGTGCACATGAGCGCAGATGCCTGTGGAAGCCAGAGACATCAAGTCCCCCATGAGCTGGAGTTACAGTCAGTTATGAACCTCCTGATGCTGTTGATGGGATTTGTTGTTGTATTTGTTTGTTTGCTTCCTTGAGACAGGCTCTCCCTTTAGCCCTAGCTGGTCTGGAACTCCCTATGTAGAGCAAGCTCTGCCTCCCGAGTGTTGGGATTAAAGGTGTGAGGCCTGGTGTTTGCTGTAATTTGAACCCCTGTCTTCTGGAAGAGCAGTATATGTTTTTAACAGCTGAGACATCTCTTTAGCCCTAGTATCAGTCTTTTATGACTGGGTAAATGGGTCTCTAGTTAGAAAGGACTGGGGTGTGAGAGGGAAACGAAGAGATGGCTCAGTGGTTAAGAGCACTGGCTGCTCTTGCAGA
>NW_008330743.1:0-916 GCF_000622305.1 Nannospalax galili
TCAACATGACAAAACAAATGTGGGAACCATTCACATCATTTAGAATGAAACCCCCAAATAAACACAGAAGAGAAGGTGAGGGACTCATCACTAATGACCACTCAGGTCTCATATAATCATGTGCAAACTGGTGAATTATTGCTTATTTCCAGCCCACAAAAATCAAACCCTGGGTCATGAAATAGCTCTCCCTACTCTGAGACTTCGCCCATCTCAGACTTTGTGTGGAACATGAGAACATAGTCCTTACACTAAAGTCCTTCCCCCAGCACTTGCAGTCTCTGTCTGCCAGTCTTTTCTCAGAAGTAGAAGTAAGTCATCAGTGATTATCTGAAGGCTTCAACTCCAGACAAAATAAATTGACCCCACTTAGAATGAAATGAAGATTCAGAGACATATCATAGCATCAGATTAGAAACGAAATTTCAGACTAACAAGTATTTTCTTTGCAAAAGTACTTTTTCTTGATTATCATCAATTCTTCCTTTCAAGCATTGATAGACTTAGAGATTTAGCTCAGCTATAAAGCTAAGTCCCTAGCACTGATAAAAGTAATTGTTACTGCTATGATAAAACTGTTCATGATAATGATCATGCTCTTTGTCATAAAGGAATTGGAAATCACCCATCCACAACAAACTGATGCTCCAAGTTCCAAAACAATATTGACCCCCAAAATCATTCTATCTTCAAAAATCAAGCACGGCTATAAACGCAACCCACCCAATGTCCAGAAAGCTTTTGTCAAAATCCCATAACTGCATTTCTATTCATGACTAATGAAATCATGAGATTGAACAAACAATGTTGGTTTTTTTGAGGTTTTTACCCCTGTTGAAAAGGGATAGTGATTTTTTATGGAGCAAAATGATTTCTCCATGGCAACACCAAAGAAATGGCCACACAATCACCCTGA
>NW_008330744.1:0-244 GCF_000622305.1 Nannospalax galili
CATATTGGAGCACTGTAATGTCACAATGGAACATTGTGAAGTTATGTTTTAACATTGTGATGGTACATTGGAGCAGTAAAATTGCACATTTGGGCATAATGTTAGCACATTGGAGCATTGTGATATCACATTCCAGCATTGTGATGTTACATTGGGACTTGTGAAGTCATTTTCTAAAAATGTGATGGCACATAGGAGCCATATAATGGGACAAGGGACTATAGTGTTGGTAGATTGGGGCATT
>NW_008330744.1:367-823 GCF_000622305.1 Nannospalax galili
GTGATGTCACAATCATGATGACACAATGGAACATTGTGAAGTCATAATGTAACATTGTGATGGCACATTGGAGCAATGAAATGGCACATGGAGCAATAGTGTTGGTACATTGGAGCCTTGTGATGTCAAAAGTCAAAATGGTGAAATGATATTGTAACATTGTAATGGCACCATGGAGGTGTGTGATGTCACAGTTGGCAATTGTGAGGAGACATTGAGCACCGTGTTTCCGTATGGAGCATGGTCACAACAGAATGAATCATGGTAATTACACACTTGTGCATAGTGACCTAACAATGAGCGTTGAGATGTCACAATGGAACACTGTGAAGTCATTTTGTAACAATGTGATGTCACATTGGGGGATTGAGAGGGGACATTGAGCACTGTGTTTGCATATTGAGTAGTGTGACAACACAATGGATCATTGGAATGAGACAGTGGTGGATTTTGTTG
>NW_008330744.1:1457-2701 GCF_000622305.1 Nannospalax galili
TGGTAAAATGGAACATTTTGAAGTCATATTGTAACATTGTTATGGCACATTGGTGTATTGTGATGGCACAATGAGCATTGTGATGCCACATTTGAGCATTGTGATGACATATTGGAGCATTGTGATGTCACATTGGGGGATTGTGAGGGGACACCGAGAATGGTGTTAGCATATTTAGCATGTTGAGGACACAATGGACCATTGTAATGACACAATGGCACATTGTGATAGCAGAATGAGCATGTGATTGCACAAGGGAATGTTGTGAAGTCATATTGTAACATTATCATGTCACATTGGATCAGCATAATGCACATGTGGCGATAGTGTTGGCACATTGGAACATTGTGATGTCACTTTGGAGAATTGTCATTACACAATGGAGAACTGTGATGTCACATTGGGAAATGTGATGGGACACTGAGCACCATGGTAGCATATTTAAAGTGGTGACAACACAATACACCATTGTATTGACACAATGGTGCCTTGTGATGTCAAAATGAACATAGTGATGGCACATAGAGCATTGTGATGGTAAAATGGAACATTTTGAAGTCATATTGTAACATTGTTATGGCACATTGGTGTATTGTGATGGCACAATGAGCATTGTGATGCCACATTTGAGCATTGTGATGACATATTGGAGCATTGTGATGTCACATTGGGGGATTGTGAGGGGACATTGAGCACCATGTTTGCATGTTGAGCATTGTGATGACACAATGGATCATTGTAATGACACGATGGTACATTGAGATAGCACAATGAGCATTGTGATGGCAAAATGGAATATTTTGTAGTCATATTTTAACATTATAATGGTACATTGGAGCACTGTGATGGCACAATGAGCATTGTGATGTCACATTGGAGAATTGCGATGACACATTGGAGGACTGTGATTTCACAATTGGAGATTGTGAGGGGACAATGAGCACTGTGTTTACATGTTGTGCTTAGTGACGACAGAACGGATCTTTGTAATGATAAAATGGCCCATTGTGATGATAAATTGAGGATTGTAATTGCACAATTGAAAATAGTGACATCATATTTTAACATTGTGATGGCACATTGAAGCAATATGGTACATGGGGACATAGTGTTGGCACATTGAAGCATTATGATGTCACATTGTATAATTGTAATGTCATCTTTCAGCATTGTGATGTCACATTGGGTGATTATGATAGTACATGGGGCCATAGTGTTGGCTCATTCAAGCACTGTGATATCAC
>NW_008330746.1:4942-11771 GCF_000622305.1 Nannospalax galili
GAAGATCTCTTCTTTGCCCCCCCCCACCCGTCCCCTTCTGTTCCTCCCTTTATTCCCTACCCTCCCCCCCTTGTTTTTTGAAATAGGGTCTCTCTTTGTAGCTCAGGCCAGCTTGAAACTCACCATCTTCCTGAGATTACAGGTATGGACCACCATGCTTTCTGATCAAAGATCTCCCCCGCCACGTGTATGAATGGATCACATGTATGTGTGGGTGCACCATGTGTATGATCAAACTCAGCCGTCAGGCATCCAGATACCTGTTCACTTACTTAATAACTTTTTTGAGGCATGGGCTCTCACTGGCCTAGATCTCAACCTTTTAGCTAAGCTGGCTGACCAGTGAGCCCCTGTCTCTCCAGTCCTGTGATTATAGGCACCCTCTGCCACACCTGACTTTTTACATGGGTTCTGGGGATCTGAACTCAGGTCCTCATGTTTGCAAGGCAAGCACTTTATTGACTAAGCTATCTCTCCAGGCCTCAAAGTTGGACTTTTAAAGACTCTTGGCTCACCTTTCCTATATTCCCCGAATTTTTAAAACATCACATTATCCATTCAAATGCTACTCTGTAAAGCCCTGCAATGTGTACTATTTAATGCTGTCTGTAGGTGCAGAGCCCTCAGAAGCAGATTGTCCCAGGGAGGAAACAATGTTAACATAGGAGGGTTGGCCTTGGAGAGCTATATGGGAATTAACAGTGAGTTTGCCTTTTACACTGAATTTCCCCAATAACAAAAATCATTGGCATTTTCCAGTTGCCTGCTGACTCCAAATGGATGACATACTGAAGAACTGTTTGCTCTGTATTAGAAGCCGGTTTATTTAAAACCCCACTTGAACATACTTTGTTGGGAAAACAAGACATACTGGTATCTAATACCTTGTACATTAATTTAAGAAAGAATTATTTTCTTAAAAACCATATAAGCCAGGCATGGAGGCACACATGTCATCCCAGAACTCAGGAGATTGATATAAGAGGATTGCCTCAAGCTCCAGGCCAGCCAATGGCCAAGCATGGGGACCTGAGTTTGGACCTTCAGTAATCACATAAAATCTGGGCATGGCAGTGCATGTCTATAACCCCAACACTGGGTTGAGGAGTGGAGGCAGAAGGATACCTGGAACTCTCTGGATAGTCAGTCTAGATGAATCAGTGAGCTCCACGTTCAGTCTCAAAAAATAGAGAGTGACTGAAGATGATCCATGATGTCAACCTCTAGCCTCCACGCAAATGACATACACACAAGAAGAAGCAAAGATGCAGACAAGCCGGACCATCTTGCAAAGGCAGCCCTGGGGTAGTGAGTCCTCATTAGAAGGTGACATGCATGGGAAAGCGTTGTTTTCAAGTCTCAAGAGGGAAGCCTCCTTAGAACCAAAGGTTTTGTGGGAAATGATGACTCCAGATGACCCCCAGAGTCTAAGTGATGACCCTGATGGTGGCTGGGATGAGTTCAGTCCCAGGTAGTCATTTTAAAGCCACACTAACCCAGGGCTCCTCCTTGGGGCTGGGGCCTCAATGGCATTTGGGGGATATCTCTTCGTGTGTTATTGACTCTCAGGTGAGCCATGCAGAGCAGGTGGGACCAACCCTCCTGTGCACCTTCTTCCCCTGCTGTACAACCTGCCATGGGCCTTCGTAGGCTGTCTCAGATAGACCCGATGATGTGGCTGAAACTCTTTACCTGCCAAGTGAGCACTCGGGTCAGGTTCTTGCTACTTAGATAGCATCAGTTGGCTCTAGCTGAGCAATAGCAACCATCGGTCTCTGCTGACAGCCTCTGGCTCTTTATCTTCTGATAGGAATTCGCTTACGGTGCTGGTACTGTGCAATGCTGGCCTTATCAAGGGATACGATGGGTTAATGCCCAAGTGTTTCATCTCCCTTACCTTTGGTCCTGATGCTGGTGTTTATAGTACAGGTTTAAACTTGAGGGAGGGGGGCAGAGGAGGAAGAAGGTAATTAAAAGGCTCCAAGTTGCCTGCTGACCTGTTTGGAGCAGGTAAGACCTGCCCAGGTGTGGGTAGGAGCCCTTCACCCACAGCCCTATCGCTCCAGGGAGATAAATTCACAGTTAATAAAGATAAGAACCTCACAGCACCAGCCGTGAGCCAGCACCACATTGCTGCCTAGCCCATTTGATCAAAGAAAACTGACTAATTCTTGAAGCGGGAAATACCAGGGGTCAGAGAAGGGTTCATCTTATAGGGCTGGGGTTGGAAAAGTCAGTGTGAGTAGAAACAGCTGAATCCTCATTTGTCATTTAATAGCCACAGGTTCTTGGGCAAGTGTCTTTATCTCTTTAAGCCTCAACCTGCTGAAGCTTAAACTTCTATTTCTTCTGTCTTGGGGTTCCTGGGAGGATGAAGGACAAAGTAGAAAAAGCAACTGGGTCATTTCTGGCACCGAGTAGGTGTTCAAATGAACACTTGTGCTTCTTTACAAAAACTTTATTTAGCTATTTAGTGTGTGTTTGGAGGGCTGGGGGTGTGTCTCTAGTACCATGGCCCACATGTGGAGAGGTCACAGGATAACCTGCGGGACTCAGTTCTCTCTTTCCACTGTGGGTCTCAGGGACTGAACTCAGGTTGTCAGTTTAGGTGGCAAGCACCTCTACCTACTGAGCCATCATGCCACTCTCCCTGTTCATTTTCTGAAAGGCTTTGGAAGCCAAACTGGTGTGGGTTGCTGGAATCAATTCTCTCGTGATGTCATTGACTCATGTCACAGACATGTAAAGCGGGCTAGTAAGTGCCAGAACTGAGGCTCAGCAGACAGCATATGGAGCAGAGCAAAGCAAAGAACAAAAGCTGTCCAGCACAGTCTAAAGAGAGAGGAGCAGCGGCCCAGAGCTACCCCGTGCTGAGCATGTGCGTGCCTGTAGTTCTTGTATTTGCTCAGTCAGTCCTCATGACAGTTCCTTGAAGCAGATGCACCACTGTCTTGCTTTCAATGGGGAGACCTAGGTCATTAAATAGCATAGTCATTAAAGAGCATACCCTAAAGGATAATGGAATACACACCTTTGGCGATGTGTAGAACCACTTGGGTCTTGTAAGGACTGCATTAGATTTTTGTCATCACAAAAAAATATCCATATAACTTAAAGGGAGGAAGGATTTATTTTGGTTCCTGGGTAGGTGGTTGTTTGGTTTCACCTGCTTAGGCAGAACACCATGGTGGCTTGTGTGGGAGGAGGGCTGCTCACTTCATGGCCAACCAGGAAGCTGAGAAAGAGCAACAGGAAGTAGCCTGCGATAACAGACCCCCTCACTCCCGACTCTCCCTCAGTAGCTTACTTCTTGCAGGCAGGTCCCACCTCCCAACGTTTCCACAACCTCCTAAAATAGTGTCACCAGCCGAGACCCAAAGTTTGAATCACTGTGTGTACATTTCAGATAACAGAAAGGATAAACACGAACCATCTGCACTCAGAGACTCATTCAAAGGGGCCACTGGTGGAATCTGACAGTCTGTTGTCTCCTCCCTCTCTAATCCAAGGTGTGTGGCCTGGGGACCAGCACTGTTGACATCTTCTGGGAGCCAGCTGGACACACAGAATCCTCAGGCCCCACCTATACCTGCAGAACCAGTTCTGCCTTGACAAAGATGGTCTAGGTATAGACCCATTTCCTTGCGGTTGTCAGCCGTTAAACGCCATCTATCTTCCTTGGCTTCTGGAAGCTTCCATTCTTCAAAGGCCATTCCACTGGCCCAATATCTGCTTTGTTCTCATATCTCTGACAAGGACCCTCCTCCCTTCTTCTAGTAAGGACCCCATGATGATGCTAGGCCACCCAGAGTATCTGGAATCATGCCCCTGTTTCAATTATCTCTAGCTTAGTCAGGTCTACAGAGTCCCTGTCAGTCTGTGAATGAACAGTCACAGGTTCTGGGGACTACAGGGAAAAGGAGGTAAACACTTGAGGAGGTCATCATCCTGCCTACCAGATGGCTTTCTTGCCTACCCCTCCCTTAAAGAGGCTGATTGGGGTGTTCTTGGAGCTCCGGTGTGCTGTCTAGGTCATAACTGCCCTTCCCTCCCAAGACCTTCTCTGTGCCTCTCCCATCTTTCCCTCCCTCTTAGGCCACAATTCTTGGTACTTCTGAATCTCAGGAAGCTCATGATAGGTAAATATTCAATTTTTATTATCAATTTTTTTCCCCTTAGGACAGAAAATATCAGTGCTTGGGAGTCAGAGGCAAGGGGGACTCTGTGAGCTCCAGGCAAGCCTGGTCTACATAGCAAGTTCCAGGTCAGCTGGGGCTACAGGGAGACCCTGTCTCAAAACACTAAAAATAGATAAATAGAAATAGAGTCAATGCTAAATTCATATGCATTTTTAAAACTATAATCTGGCTTCAAAGAATTTCTTATCTGATGTAGGGTGTTTTTTGACTTCCCTTAATTGAAAGGGTACCTTCTCATCTGCCCAAGAGAGTTAAAAATAAAGTAGATGAAGCCCTGCCAATGTGCTCGGTCATATTCGTGAATCAGGCCTGAGTATCAGGACACAGGCTATTCTGAACACGCATCTTCTATTGCCTGGACTTCACAAACCGCTGGATTCTCAAATTGCTTGCAACTATCATTTTGGGGATCAAGTTGTGGGACAATGTTTTATGATGTGTGACCTTAATATTGATCACCTACATCAGAATTACTTTACAGTCTTTAAAATTCAGAAACACTTAAGATGACACTTCTCAACTCTAATGTACACACAGGCCACCTGGAGAATCTTGTTATAATGCATTTCTGATGCCTTCAGAAGGAGGCCTGAAATCTTGCATTTCTAATGAGCTACTGGGAAGCTATGTCAAAAATGTTGTCATAAGAACCATTTTGAGATGCAAGGAAACCGCCAGGTCCAAGTGGGAAAGGAATTCTCCAGTTGATCCTATGCACATGAATCTTTGCTCAGAGCAAAGGACATTAAAAGAATATCCTCATAAAAAATTTGCAGCATTTACTCAAGTGACAGTAGAGATATTGCCAAGACTGCTAGTTAATGTGTCTCTAAGAAACTGGATTATTTTCTCAGTAAAAATTTTGTTTTAACCTTTTCATCTATAAGAGTGAGACAATAATGCTCATAGGTTTATGGTAGGGATTAAATGCAAAGTGTGTATAAAGCACTTCACACCCAGTCTGGTACATAATAAGTGCTAGAAAAACATTGGGAATGATCATTGCTATTATTATTATTATTATTATTATTATTATTATTATTACATTCATAGAGAAAGGCCTGAACTTATAGTACAACTATTGCTATTGTGGAGGACCTCAGAGAGGTTTGCAATGCTAGTGGACAATTTCTTTGGTTTCATGTGTTTGTTTTATGTGTTATTATGGTATTTCTGAACTTCCTATGCGTCACTTCAAATCTTCTATAGAACAGCATCTACTTTGGGCTAAGGAGTTGGGTTTTTATTGTTGTTTATTTATTTGTTTGTTTGTATCAGGGTTTTGCTATGTAGCCCTAGCTAGTCAGGTACTCACTATGTAGCCCAGAGTGGTCTTGGATTTAGATCAGTCCTCCCTCCCACCCCAGCCTCCTGGGTGCTAGGATTAGAGGCCTTAGGCACAACAGACAGCTTCTTCCACTCAATTCTAATCAACAAGTATTTACTGAGTAGCTATGAGGCTGAACCACAAGACGTTGCTGATGTTTGATTATTTTGGGACATAAAAATGGGAATATTATGTGGTTCCGCCCAATGCTGTGAGCCCCAAATCCCCTTGGTTGTTGTAAACAAAATGCAATAATCAGTGCCTCCTCTGAGTAGTCAAATGGAAGCTCTGTTGAACAGTGCCCAAATTTAGAGGAGGACCACTGTCTTCTAGGTTAGATTAGTGTGATGTGGTTTTCCAGGTGGTCAATCTGGAAATACGAGTCCTTGCTTTAAAAAGACACTTGGATCACATTAACAGCAGCTTGTTGAAATAGACCATGTAAATCATGTAAATAACTATTTCTTCTTCTTCTTCTTCTTCTTCTTCTTCTTCTTCTTCTTCTTCTTCTTCTTCTTCTTCTTCTTCTTCTTCTTCTTCTTCTTCTTCTTCTTCTTCTTCTTCTTCTTCTTCTTCTTCTTCTTCTTCTTCTTCTTCTTCTTCTTCTTCTTCTTCTTCTTCTTCTTCTTCTTCTTCTTCTTCTTCTTCTTCTTCTTCTTCTTCTTCTTCTTCTTCTTCTTCTTCGGCAGCAGAGTAGTAAAGACAAGCTATCAAAGACCCTGCCAACTTCATTCTAATGCACTACCCTGGCAGGAAAGAGTCCAGAATGAAACAATAAAGGTGAGTTTAGTCAAGCAGTGCAAAGGTCAGTGCAGGATAACCTAAAGAAACAGGAAGAAGAGAAAGAAGCAAAGAAATGGACCATCAGAAGGAGAGAAAAGGCAAAAGACAATAATAAAATGAATAATTCTTTTTAAATGTTCAAATGAAAGATTTAGCTCTGGTCTCCTGCCAAAACATTAAATCTGAAATATTCAAAGGATGCATTAAAGCTAAAAGAAATCAGAATTTTAAGGCTTATTTCATTAGAAGAGAAGTTGCTTGGTAATAGCTTTAGCCATGTGCTCGAAATCAGCTGTTTCTGTTTTGCACAATTCCTAATTAAAACAAATTTGTTTTCTTTTGTTTCATTTCTATCACTTTCTGAACACCTACCCATTCAGCTCTCTCATTAAAACTAAGCTTTTTCTGATTTTTGGAATCCTACCATGACTTCCCATATGTCTGCTGCACAATGTAATCAGAATGTGAATCTGATTCACAGACTGATGAAAATATTAAATTCAACCACTTATTTTTTTTT
>NW_008330747.1:0-729 GCF_000622305.1 Nannospalax galili
ACATACTCAATAATAGTTTCCATAGCAAAGATACATCTCTTTCAAAAGTGCTTATAAAATTTTTAGGTTCGCTGTTGAATCAATAGTTATACAATATTGAACTCAGCATAAGCCCTGTAAGACATAAAATTGAATGAATTTTTAACCTTTAAAAAAGATCTCCATTTCGACTCCTATCCTCAGGCCTCTTGGGGTAAGTCTATAGCTCAGCCCTCCATGCCTTGACTCCCCAATCCACATTCACCCTTCCATCTCCCCCGCTGTTCGCTACTCCTAGTTTGGGCACTGTGCCATTCCTGGTCTTGGGGCCCGAGACACCTGGGGAACCAATACTGCTTCCTGATCCTTCTCACCCAGACCAACTTACTGCCTTTCTTGGGCCCCAGGAGCACCGCTTCTGGTCCTCACCCCGCCCTCACCTCCCTCGGCTTCCCTGGTCCTGAAACACCCGCCAGCCTCTTTCTGGGGCTGACAGCCTCTTTCTGGGGCTAGAAGGCTTACCTTTCCTCTCCCTGATCCTTTGCATCCAGTACAATTCAGCTACTCAATCCACTCCTTGGGAAATCTTGGGGCTTCTTCCCTCCCCATTTGCCTTTGCATCCCTGTGTGGCAAGGCCACGGCCAGGATCTCAGGTCAGTCCAACACCCAAGTTCTTGAGGCCAAAATCATTCTTAGAAGATTCCAGACCTAAGGAGAAAGTCTGAAAACTTCTGATCCACATTGGAATT
>NW_008330747.1:4854-14916 GCF_000622305.1 Nannospalax galili
TATACGATGGAGTTTTACTCAGCAGTAAAGAAAGATGAAATCATGAAATTTGCAGGTAAATGGATGGAACTAGAATCTGTTATACTAAGTAAAGTAACACAATCTCAGAAAAAAAATCGACATATGTTCTCCCTCTATATCAAGACATGATCCAAGGAATCTCACCATCTGTGCTGCTGTGCTCTTCAGAACAGCCTGAAGGTTCTTTCTGGTTCTTTTCTTTATGTCATGAATAGTGTCCACGACCTGGGAGGCAGAAAACAGTCTTCAGCATGGGGTGAGATGGACCTGGGTCCTAGAATCTCCGCCATTCACCATATGATCCCCTAGATTCCCAGGTGAACAGAACTGTGCCTCACCATGGGGAGGATCCAACCATATTCATCATTGTTGACACCGATGATGCTGGGGACAGGGCGAAAATCTACAGAGGCCAATAGCTCCTGTGGGTGCCTAGGTAGGAACTCTCCATCCACCACACCGGGAATTGTCTTGAAAACCTGGGGGCTATTAGAGGTCAGTGCTGAAGGTCAGTCACACACTTAAGTGCCCACTGAGTTACTTCACCAATTCCCTACTTCGATATTGGTCTCAGCATGTGTCCATCCTTCCTATCTATCTGTACACCCAACAAAGATATCCTACGCCTAGATTTCTCGGTCTTGTTTATTGTTCACCCAGGACTAAAGGACATTAAGTCATGGAGAAGAGGTAAGTGGTTCAGAGAAGTTAAGGACTGGCTCTCCCACATTTTGTTGTCCTGGTTATCCCAACCACACAATTTTCCAAACCTTATTAATAGCCAGAATCTCCTCTTCACTGCTGTCTCTCAGGCAATGCACCACAACCTCCGAATTCACAGCCTCACATCTGGATACTTTGTCCACTGTCTGTAAATGGATGAGGCAAAGGGTGGCTCCTTTTCCATCAAGGAAGAAGTGTTTTCCCAATCCCAACTCGATGCCATTTCCCCTAAATAACATACAGTGTGCTATATGTGGACTAGATTGTTATGAAATTATATTCATTTTCCTGTTGTTCAGAGGTGACAGCCAGGATAGGGACCATTCTACCTGCATAATGTGGAAGAAAATCTTCCTTTTTATGTGTGTGTTCATGTATGAATGTGGGAGTGTGTGTGTGTGTGTGTGTGTGTGTGTGTGTGTGTGTGAGTTTGTTACACCTGAAGTTCAGAGTACAACCTTGTTTATCTGTGCTTATTTTCTAATTTTTTGGAGACAGGTTGTCTTGCGTTTTCCCACTGCCTACCACACTCTACTTGGACTGGGGCCTTCTAAGGGTTCTCCTGTGTCTGCTTTTCATCTTGTAATAGGAGAACTTGGATTACATGTATGTGTTAAAACATGAAGAGGCTGTGAAATAGTGTTCCCATGGCTTTAAAAATATGCTAAGTGAATTAAGCTGAACTTTGAGCATGTATGTCTGGAGAGCATTTTATCTCATGAGAAAGTTTATGCAAGAATGCTTGCTGGGGAGATATCTCCAGAATGGTAGTTCTCCCCTCTAAGCTTCTCGTGAAACAAATTGACCTACACATAGCATGGAGATAATGTGGCTGTGCTCATCTTATTTTCCTGACTTGTTATATTCTAGCCATATTATTTATTTTTCAGTGTTCTGTAAACATTTGACTGTGGTTCTCAGGAATATGAGAAGCCATTTTATTATCGTTCGGTTCAGTAGATATGTGACTGTGATCCTCACTAGTGTGAGAGTAAAAGCAGAGTTGCTGATATGATAGCACTCAGGCTCATGAAAACCTGGGTCTCCTGGTTTATTATCAGTTCCATGGTAATCCATTCAGGTCCTGTGGCGGTCCCCTGGTGGCCACAACCACATCCAGCCTTTCATGGGTTCTAGGATTTGATCTTGGTTCTCAGGATTGTATGACAAGTGCTTTTACCCATTAAACCATCTCCTTTGCCCATGCATAATTTTTGTCAATGTTAGAAGACACGAGGTACGGCTTTGATGGTCACATAACACACTCAGCTTGTCTAAAACAAAGGAAAATGGGTTGCAACCCTTGAGCCTCTAAGGAAATACTGGATAGGAACTATTTTTGGTGGTCTTTGTTTTCATCACTGAACAGAGTACCAAACTATCAGGGGTGGGGCTGAGGCTGCTGGGTCAGGGCTGGGGTGGTTGAGGGCACTTACCCTGTAGACCTTTTCAGAGGTGTTAGAGATAAGATCAGGTAGCACGGCCACCCCACTCTCCATGATGGAACTGTGGAGAGTCCTTGGGACATGGGGGACATGACAAGAGTAGACACACTTGTGCCATCTGCTGACTCTCCAAAAAAATGGTGACCCGGTAAGGGTTGACTTCAAAGCGGGCGATATTCTGCTGGACCCAGTGTAGGGCAGCCACATGGTCCAGGTAGCCCCAGTTGCCTCTGGCAAGCTGGTTTCCACTGCTGAGACATGACAAGGACAGAGATCACATGCTGCCCTGGTTCTGTTCAGCCACTATCACCCAGCCAAGCCCAGTTCACTGAAGAAGCCCAGGACACCCAGGTGATACTGAATAATGACCACCACCACTTCCTCAGTGGCTCCCAGTAGGGATCCATCAAACACAGAAGCCGTACCCATAACCAGTACACCTCCATGGATCCACACCATCACCTGAGGAAATCAAGATGGATACCAGGAGGCTTCTAGGTAGTTCAAGCTCTAGCTGGACTGCCTAATAGACTACCAACTGCTTTAACACTGTGCAGCTATAAATATGCATAGAATTTCTTAGTGTGGAAAGATCTGGGCCATAGACATGAAACTCCAGTGCCCCAATCAGCATGTTTCTCTCCCCTATCACCACTGTAAATCTTGGCTTGGATTAATGGCTCTGAGAATAGAGCAATGACACCATTGCTCTCTGGATCCTCACTGTGGAACAGAAGAGGAGTCTTTATGAGTATCTCTCCTGATTACTATGAAAAGGATCATGAGATCTCATTGCTGGAACAGATAATTCATACCTAGAAATTTAGGTCACGTCAGTGTTCAGTCTTGAGCACCTGAGTTGTTGTATAGGGCTCAAGTTGTTGGTGAGTCCTGGTTTGATCAGCGTCTCAGACTTCTCAGATCTCCAGACTCTGTGTCCCATACCCAGGTTTCAGCTGCTCATCATAGCTGAGAAGACCTTCTTGAACCTAATAGAGTAAGGCCATTTATCAGGGTCAACCTTGCAGAGGGGCTCAGGTTGGTTTTGTCCCTTCTAATCATCTTGCTGAAGAAATGCCCTTTCAACTGATCATAGCTTGGTACTCACAGGCATGTTAGAGCCCTCATGAGCATGGGCTGGTGCGTAGATATTGAGATATAGGCAGTCCTCAGACATGGAGGTGGGAGGCATGATCAGTTTTACCTTCTTCAGACCCTCTACGTTCATCATATCAGAATTCTGGGCATGTAGAGATATAGGCAGTCCTCAGACATGGAGGTGGGAGGCATGGCCATATTCAGGTCCTCCAGACCCTGTGCATTCATATCAGGATTTTGTAGACACCTGGTGACAGTGGAAGGAAGTTTTACCAAGAGATGTGTGGTGACCAAAACCAGGTCTGAGTCTGGGTTTGCTCTCAGCCACCTTCAGCTGCTGCTCTCCATGATGCTATACCGGATCCTTCTCTGCAGTTCCTTCCCACAAAGGTAAAGGACACACAGGCTCTGTGGAAGGTAGGATAGAGCCAGACTTCCATCCAGCACCACTTGTATGTGGGCCTGGATATTACTTTTCCTGAGACTGGGCTATGGAGACTTCTGGGAGTGTCTTTGGAAATGATTGGCTGCATGATGTGACATTCACCACTTCTCCTTGTACTCCTTAGTTCCTGAGGTAATGGTTAGTTGTGATTGCTGATTTACAACATTTAGAATCTCCTGGGAGGAGAGTCTTAATGAGGGATTGTCTAGAGCAGATTGGCTGTGGGCATGCTTGTGCTGGATTATCTTAATTACTTTAACTGAGGTGGGAAACCTGCCCACTAGGGGTGGCACTATTCCCTAGGAATGGGCTTCTGAACTGTTCAGGAGTAGAGAAGGTGAGCTGAGCATGACCAGGCATCCACACTTTCTGTTCTGATTATGGATGTGACGTGACCAGCTCCTTAAGCTTTTGCTGCTCTCTCTCCCCAGGATGAAATATAACTTAGAATTGTGACCTGTAATACAACCTTTCACCCCTCAGTTGCTTTTGTCAGTATCAGAAAATGAAAGTAAGATATATGGTTATTGGGGTGCTGTGCACACATAGGTACTATAGGAATGAATGGATAATACTTTCCCATAGGGTAGTGGGACATCATCCCTTGCCCAGGCTCTCAGGAATCCTCCTTCTACAGTCTCCATATGGACACACATACACTTGTTCTTTGGTCACTGGCTCATGGTCTTATTGGTTGTAACAGTGACTGTGGAGGGTGGCATTGCCAGGGGCTCAACACTGCCCTGCCCCCCAGGGACCTGCAGTGTGTGGTAATGAACTCAGGGGTTCCTGCTGCTTAACAGGTCACACTGACTCCTGTGCAGAGACACCTCCCATAATGGCAGAGATACTTGCCTAGTCTGAATTCAGAGACAATTTTGTTTCTGCTCCTTTCTGTACTAGCTAGAGCTAACTCCTTATGAATGCTAAGCTCTGACCCAGGAGCCGGGTAAGGTTGCTTCACTCTAAATCTTAGCACATGCATCAGAAAAATGCATGGGAGACTCTCCCTGACACAATGAAAACTGCTGTGGGACTGAGATGGAGGAAAACATTTGGTCTAGAGCTGTTTACCTGTTCACTCAGTCTCTTGGGCCCCAGCACTTACATGGCTGGTTGTGTTGTTCCATCTCTCACACTACTTCATGGTTCAGGGGTCTCAGGGGTGCAAACTGCAGCGGTCCTACAGGTGGCTTGACAAAGGGAATTCCCAGGAATCTCCCCCACTTGTTCCTTCACATGGAAGAGGCTGCCTCTCACCTGCCATGAGTGTGTGGTCCTGATGGGACTGCCTGAGTCCTGTCCTGTGTGTGGAGAGATGCCATCAGTTGTGTGGTCCTGATGTGACTTGCTGAGTCCTGTCCTGTGTGTGGAGAGATGCCATCAGTCTTTGTTCATTTTGATCAGGTAGCACCACACTAAATGACTTCTCGTCTCATTGTCACCAGAGTACACAGTGGGAAGGGGAATCCCAGTTCAGGTGTAGAATGGCAGGCAGTGGTTTTTGTACCTTCCATCCATAAACCTTACCCAGGGAACTTTTAAAGGGTGCCAGGGCATTTCTCTGGACAAAGAGGTGACACACTGTGACATCATGAAGTTATTATTGTTATCATCTAAAGTTCAGTAGCAGTTAATGCCACAAACACACAAAAGGAAATGTCCCTCTTGCCCTTCTTTCCCCTGATGTACAGTTTCAGCTGCTCACAGAGCTCCTCACACTGGACTGGTTCCCCCGTATAAAGTAACCTTAAATGTGGGCGACCTTCTCTGTGCAATTGTTTCTGTCTTCTGATATTTGATGTGGGCATCAGGTGGCACACATTTCCCCTTCATCTGGAATCTCCACCACATCCTCCATCCTTGGTGCCTTCCCTCCCACCATCTCAGTCTCTGAGTCTTCAGAATTTTGCAGTTCTGATACCTTTGGCTTTCCAGTGCACCCCTAGGGGGTCTTACCCTGCACATGGAGGAGAAGCAAGAGCCCAGAGACCACAACATTCAGCCAGCCAGAAAGTCTGTCCAGTGGCATACTCGGCTCTTAGGCCTGAGTCTGTGCTCCTACGGGGCGATCTCCTTTCATAGAGAATGAATCAAATGGATGGGCCTTGCTAATGAAGGAATTTGAAACAAGTGAAGTTGGTGGCATAACTTGGTGGGGTGGCACAAAAGTTTTCTAGCCAGATAACTGCCTGATAGGCAATGGCCAGCAGGTGGAGCAAAACCACCTGGGTTCTTTCTCCTCTTCTTTGGCTTCTACAATTCTTCTGGTATATCAGGAACCCTGTCCTCAAACCTAGAGCCAATGTGCAGGTGATTACATGTCTCATATTTTTATGTACATTTGTTAAATTATGCTGGAAAATGCAAATCGAATTACGTACATATCATTTGAAAATAAAGCTTTTCAAAAATAATACAGCTACTGAAAATCTAAAAACCCCTTTGATGAAGTGTCCTGGGCATTGGTAAAAGAAAACCACACAGAGGTGAGTTTGCAGCAGGAGTTCAGTAAAGTCTTGATACTCTAGTAGTATCAGGCATCAGCGCTTCTGCACCCAGAGAAAAGACTCTTCCCTCTGTCCAGCTCCTCAGCCCAGGCAGAAGTATGTCTTTATCTCTCTTCTGTCCTCTGCTCTTCAGAGTGGGCAATGGTAGAATCATCTCTAATGTCTGTGGTTGATCTTCAATGCAGTGGATGAAACTTGGAAAAAGTGGTACCCAGGAGGGCAAGTGGGTGATAAATATTGGGCTGGGAAGTATCGGGGATTAGAGAATGCATTCAGCCTCTCAATGATGGACAGAAAATGCATTGGGTGCACATGGGGGGCAGACAAAGTTCATTTATCATGTTTGTACAAGATAAGAGCTTTTAATGGAAAAGTAAAAAAGAAAAAGTTTAGGGACAACAACAAGGTAAGTGTGAAAATTAATAACATGGAAGACAAAGACGAATAGTCACATTATAAGGAGCTTCGGGCTTCATGGTGGCTGTGGATGGCAGCTGGACCCCTTCCACACACGGGCTGGTGTTCAGGGAGACAAATCCTAAGAATCGCTTCTCTTGTACATTTCTATACCTTCTGATACTGCATCTTATAGTTAAAGGAATTCACAGATATCCTGAGCATGCAAATATAAGCCTTCCAGTGTTATGAATCCCTGGGAAGAAAAGAAACCTCTAAACACACACACATGCACACACACACATGCACACATGCACACACGTATGTACATACACACACTTTGATATACTCAGGCTTGAGAGTCTTTGGATATACCCAGACTCATTAAAAAATTGGCCTCTCACCATTTGGGAAGGAAAAAGATGAGTGGGTGGATTGTCTTAGATGTCAAGCATAGTTGATATCTAAGTTGCAGCATGTGTTGCAACTGAATATCCATAGTCATCATATTAAGAGTAGGAGATGAGAATGGGCATCAGAGCCTCCTCACTCTCCAGAATACCATGAGAGAGTTCTTGGGACATGTGGACAGGACATCTGAAGATACTTGTGTCACAAGCAGATGAACCATTCCTTCTCCATGAAAGCATAGACAGAGCTCTAATATCCCAAATTATATTCAGTTTGTAAACTTCAGTTCTATACAGCAGTTAATTGGTTGCCAGAGTGCAGGGCTCAGGACAATGCTTAATATAAAGAGGACTGAGGGAATTGTTTTGTGGGACAGAAACATTCTCATACTTAAAATGTCTCTGTAGTACAAAATTTCCAAACTATACAGATAAATCTGTGAACTTGATTGCATACAAAAGACATAGAAGAAAGCTCTTCAATCTGAGTTCTCAATTTTACTCCATTGATCAATGTGTCTATTTTTATGCCAGTACCATGCTGTTTTGTATTACTATAGCTCTGTGTTATAATTTGAAATGAGTGATAGTGATACTTTCAGCATTTTTTTATTGTTCAGGATTTTCTGACTCCCCTGGGGTTTTTTGTGCTTCCAATGAAACTTGAAATTCTTTTTCCCCCCAATTTCTGTGAAGAATTGTGTTGCAGTTTTAATGGGATTGCATTGAATTTGTAGATTTGCTTTTGGCAGGATGTCCAATTTCACAATATTAATCCTAGCAATCCAGGATCATGAAAGGTCTTTCCATCTTCTATTATCATCTTACATTTCTTTAAGTTTTTATTAAATAAGTCCTCACTTCCTTGGTTAAATTTCTTTTAAGATATTTTATATTTTGGGTATCTATCATAAATTCGGTATCTCTAACATCTTTCTCCACAATGTTGTTGAGATATAAGAAAGCTACTGATTTTTGTGTTAACTTTATGTCCTGCTACTTTACTAAATATGCTTCTCGACTCTAGGATTTTTTAAAAAGCAAAAAAGGTACACATTTGACAAAAGAGAGCATTTTCAACAAATGATGCTGTTCAAACTGGATAGCTACATGTGAAACCATGAAACTAGATCCATATATCTCACCCTGCACAAATCTCAACTCCAAATGGATCAAGGTCCTCAATATAAGACCTTCAATCTGATTGAGAGAACAACAGGGAATATACTGAACTTGTAGGCAAAAGAAAGGACTTTATCAACAGGCCCCCAATATTATAGCTATTCAGACCAACAAGTGTCAAATGAGTCCTTATGAAACTGAGAAACTTCTGTACTTTAAAGGACATCATTATTTGAGGGAAGAGGCAATCTACAGATAGGAAAAAAATCTTTACCAGCTATATCTCTGACAGAGGGTCAGTATCTAGAATATGCAGAGAACCCCCAAAACTGAAGACTCATAAAACAAACAACTCAATTAAAGATTAGGACAAGGTCCCAGGAATCTGTAAGACTATTTCCATTTGATCACATAACTCCTCCCCTGGCTCTTATGACCTTTCTGCCATCTCTTCCATAATGGTCTCTTAGCCCTGGGTGGGTGAGGTTTAATATAGGTGTCCTGTTCAAGGACCCACATTCTACAGACTCTTATTCTCTATGCTTTTTTTCAGTTTGTGGGCTTTTGGGTCCATTGTCCTGAAAGAGCATGAAGGAGCTTCATTGATGAGAGTTGAGAGATGCATTAGTATTTTCTTTTTAAAAAATATTTTATTTATCATTAATTTTATGTATATGAGTGTATTGCCTGCATGTATGCTAGTGCCCCCATGTTGTGTAATGCCACGGAAGTCAGAGAGGGGTTTGGATTGCCCTGGAACTGGATTTAAGGACAGTTTGTAGCCACCATGTGGGTGCTGGGAATCAAACCCGGGTCCTCTGCAAGAGCAGTCAGTGCTCTTAACTGCTGAGCCATGTCTCCAGCCCCGCATTGGTATTTTCTTTACCCCTCATTCTACTATGTTCTGTGAGGCTTGGATGTAGAGGTTCCATTGTACATGTGTCACTTAGGGTTAGGTAATTCACAGAAAATTTCTGCGTGTGGCCTCTTGTGGAACTCTGTAATAGATGCTATCTGTATCAAAAGAAACTTCTTGGATGAGTGGTGACTGACACACTTGTCTGTAAATGTAAGAATACATATTTAGCACAGAGTAAGAAATCACATTTATCTAGGAATGTGATAGCCTTGAGGTCTTCTCTAAGATCTATGACCTCTCCAGCCATGTGTATTTGGCCATGTTTACAATACCACACACGAATTCCTTCCCATTGAGTGGGCTTTCGATCCAAGATAAGAGCTGGCCTTCTTTAAGGGAATGACTCTAGATAGACTGACTAGACTCCAGTGGATGAACTTGCACTGATGGGTGTCTGGGGACACTAAGATGACTCAGTAGGCCTTAACATAAATGACAGAATGTATGAAATCCAGCAGAGGGGCTATGCGAGGGTTCCTATGGGGAAAGGGATATAAAGATAATTAAGATGTTGTATATGAAATACACAAAAATTTTTAAAAATACAAAAAAATGGAGCAAGGCACTAAACAAATAAATTCTCAAATGATGAAACACTAATGACTAAATATATACTTTAAAAATATTTAACATCTTTAGTCATCAGGGAAATGCAAAGTGAAATTACTTTGAGAGTTCATCCTACCCTACTCAGATTGGCTAAGGCCCACAAAACATATCATGACAAATGCTGACAAGAGTGTTGGGAAAGGGGACACTTAGTCACTGCTGGTGGGACTATAAACTGGGGAAGCCGCTATGCAAATCAGTGTGGAGATTCCTCAAAAAGCTAAAAATAGATCTCCCACATGATCCAGCCATACCACTCTTGGGCATATACCCAAATGAGTCTATATCTTATTACAGATACCTGTTCATCCATGTTCATTGCTGGCCTAACACAATAGACAGGAAACGGAAGCTGACTAATGGA
>NW_008330747.1:15309-26708 GCF_000622305.1 Nannospalax galili
AATGCAGCAATATAAATGGGATAGATAGAATGTGTTTAATGGGGTGGGGAAGGGGAGAGTAGGGCAGAAGACAGACTACGAGAAGGGATAACTAACACTAAAATCTTTTTGAAAGAGCCATGTGGAAACTTACTATGGAAGTTTCTCTCAATGTATCCATATACAATATAAAAAGAATCTAAGGATAGTTGCTTATAAACCACTTATAAATATGAGAAAACTTGGGACCTCCTGAGAGATGAACATGAATTTTGATATTCACCCACCCCTGGTGTGGTCAGCATTCTCCAGAGTTTCTGATTTACTTGAAAGAGTCCGGAATTTTGAGGAGATGAGAGAGAGACAGAGAGACAGAGGCAGAGAGACAGAGAAAGACAGACAGAGAGAGAGAGAGAGAGAGAGAGAGAGAGAGAGAGGGACCCAAGTCCAGTGAACAGTTGCATTTGCTGAGGCTCTAACATGCAAATTGTTCTTATTAGGGAATTTATTGAGTATGTGAAGGAAGACAGAGCTCAGGCAGTGTTGGCAGCATGTAGAATGTGTTGGATTTTGGAGCACAGAATA
This sequence comes from Nannospalax galili, assembly GCF_000622305.1. Lineage (NCBI taxonomy): Eukaryota > Metazoa > Chordata > Mammalia > Rodentia > Spalacidae > Nannospalax > Nannospalax galili. Next base: position 15,874 of record NW_008330747.1, read on the forward strand.
CAGGAACTAGAGGAGAGAAAGAAAGAAACCACCTCTGTTCTCAGGAAACAAGACTGTGTTTCTTTAGCACAGCGAGGGGCAGCAGCATTTCTGCAGGATGGAAGCTACTGCAAGGGGCATAGGGGCTTGTCAGAGTCTTATATTGGGGCAGCAACTACAAGGGGAATTGGGGGGCACAGCTGCTGCAGGGGAGATGGGCTGCAGGAGACATTTGCTTTTGGCCATTCTTGTGGTTTCTCTTGGGACTTGTCCATGTGACCTGTCTGGACACTCAGGCAGGGGAAAAGAGGAAGTCCCTAGTAGAGAACTGAGTGGTCAGGGGACCATATGTTCCATGGTCAGGGGTCCTATGTTGTGCCACTTTCCTTCATTCGACCCTGAATATATAAAAAAAAGGAGTGGGGACACATTTCTCTCTCTGGCTACTTCCTGCTGTCTTGCAAGATTAGTGGGTAGGGGTTTTTGGGGTGGACTTGGTCTTAGGCGGTATTCTAGATAAAAGTGTTCACACATTCTTTAAAGGATCTTTGGAGACAATTGACTAAGTGGTACAATGGTTTACAACAATAGCGGGCTTGTTTCTCTTTGCTGTAGGTTAGCACTGCAGTGTTGAATTAGGCCAAGATTTGAAATGTTACATTTAAGTAGTATTTTGTTAATAACAAAATCATTAGTGAAAAATAAATGTCTAAAATAATATTTTATATAAACTTAAGCCTAATGTCTGGGAAGTACAATTCCTTAGACTCTAAAAGAAATTTTCTCTTGGATATTTAAGAGCATAAAGTAGGCCCAAATTAACCAAGGTTTTCTCAAGGTCAGTTGAGGATCTGATCCTCAGGGATCACTCAAGCTTTTTTGGGGGGTGGGGGCTCTGGCTCCTTTAGCTTTCCTTTTACCAGTTCCGTCTATGTGAGGATAAGTCAGAAGGTCCTGCTTGACCACGACTTCGCTTGGAAGCATGGAGGAAATTTCCTCTGTGTTGACCTTTCTCTATGTAGACTGGACACTGGTTTGAGTCCCTCTAGTGAGGTCTCCATGACCTCCCTGAATGAGAGGATAGGTGACTCATCACAGTTACAGGACATTTTGAGAGGTTACCCATAGTCTCCTAGGACTTAGTCAACCTTGGAGCGTAAAGAACAAAGCATTGTCCTTTTAAGTCCCTTTGATCAGATTAGTATAGACCCAAATACCAGACAGCTCACCTGGAATCCATAGCTATGAGTTACCTCTGAGGAATCAGGCCCCTTTGGTTTTTGTTGTTGTTTATTTGTTTGATTGATGGCAATCCAGGCATTGAACGAGAAGTATCATGCATATGATGCATCTGCTCTACTGTTCATCTAGAGCTCAAGACCTGAGACATCTTTACAGATGTACTCATGCTGAAAATGTGCAATTTGGAGTTCAAGGATTATGAACATGAATTTTCCTCATCATCCCCTAGAACTTTATGGAAGAGTATTGGGGTCTTCAAGATCTCCTACGTACACCTCCATCAAGGTCAACACACTCAGCAGACAACATCTATCGTAGGAGGACTAGGAAGGCTAAGGTTCGCCAGGCTCCTGAACAGGAGGCAGCAGCCTCAGGAGGTGAGATGGGACCTGGGGTAGGAAAAGTCAAAAGAAGTGAGGGCAAAGCTTCAGGTAATCCCACTGGAAACACATACCCAAGACTTTATTTCTGCAGATTGCTGTCTGAGAGGATTAATGGAAGAAATATCATCATCTGTGTTCTACTGTGCTCTTCAGAACAGCCTGCAAAGTCCCTCTTGTTTCCTTTGTAGTTTGAACAAACACCATGGTCTGGCAGTCAGGAAGCAGTTTTCAGTGTGTGGTGGCATGGAGCTAGACCAATGAATTTCTGAGATCCCACCACCTACCAGATGAGCCCCCAGACTCCAAGGGACTTGGAGCGGCACCAGTGATGGAGATGGTGCAGCTGTACTGCTCAGTGTTGACACCAATATTGTGGGGAACGGGGTGAAAAATCAGCAGAGGACAACAGGTCCTGGGATACCTGGGTATAAACTCCCCACTTACCACATCAGGGATGATCGTGAAGACCCAAGGGACACTCAAGGTCAACGCTGAAGGTCAATCACATACATATTCCCATGCCAATATGTTAACTCCACCCTTCCTAGTTCATCCCAGGGTATTCACATGCCTCTCCAGACATACCACCCGAATTAGCCTGTTTTTGTGCTGTTTGTACCCATGACTAAATGGCTAAAATAATGACAGCCAGCCATAGAAATAAGGTAATTGGTTCAGAGTAGTAAGTACTAGGCTTCCTATATCCTGTTGTCCCTTGTACTCCAAGCCACACAATTCTCCCATTCTTGTTAATAGCCAAACTGTCTTCACTCTTACCTCTCAGGTAGTGCACCAGGGTCTCTGAGTCTACCTGCTCACATCCAAAGAAGTCAGATGCCAACTGGAAAGGGACCAGACAGGGTCTGATCTACTCTTCCGGGCAGGTTGAAGGGGGTTTCACAGCTTTGGTTGATGCTATTGCCTCTCTAGCTTTTGGAGCACAGAGTACAGGACCAAGAGACAAGGAAGGAAACCAAGTCTGACCTCAACAGATGGAACTATTTATTAGCACAACAAAGGGCAACAACCTTCCCTCCAGATGGAGGCTGAGCCAATGGGGAGGTAACCGGTCAGGGTTTTTATAGAGGTTTTAAGAGGACTCTTGTATGAAGAAGTTGAGACAGCTTCAAGGGGATGTGAAGATCAGGTCATTCCTCAGGGATTTATGCTCTGTTTTTCCTGGGACTGTTTGCCCCAATAACAGTCTATCTTCAGCCACAGATGTGGTTGTGTGATAACAGGCAATCTTAGGAAGCATCTGTCCTCAGTTAGAGGAGCAGATTGTCTGGTTTTCTGCAGTCATGGCATTCCATCAATCTCTAGGCAGCACATTGTACTCACTGCTGATTGCAACAAATATGAAACTCATCCCACTTTCCTGACACTCGGGTATGAGGCAGACATGCCATTCCACCTGCACACTTGACTTTGTCCATGACAGAGACCTGGGAGATGCACCTTTACTGAATATATATATATTCAACCTGTGTGAGACGGGGAAATATGACTTTTGATCCTCTTTAGAACTCCTGAACAAGAAATAATTTTTATCTGAATCGAACACAGAAAAGTATCAGAAGGTGAGGTTTGAGGCTCCAGGGGCTGGGCAGGGATGGTTGAGGGTATCCACTGTAGAAACAACCTCAGAAGAGGGGGAGATATGGTCAGGTAGCAAGGAAACCCCATTCTCCATGATGACACTGTGGAAGAGTCCAACCCAGTGCAGAAATGACATTTTTTAACCAATATATAGAAATCAAAGCTATGTGCACACATTTCTTCTCTTTTTACTTTTGTTTATTTATTTAAAATTTTTAAATTGAATTTTTATCCATTTTGTTAAATGATATTTTGACCATATTCAGATCAGATCTCCTGTCTGTGCCCCTCTCATTGCCCACCTCCACCCAATTTCATATATTAAGGCCCCTTGAGCCAATTTATATTCCTAAATGACCTTTGGGTTGGGTCTGTCCACTGGAGTTGTGTTAGCCAACTGAGCATCACACCCTTAAAGAAAATGGACTGTCCCTTTCCCAGCAGCTGTTTGTTGCTGAGGTTGGGGTTATTACCTACTTCCTCACTTTTTTGTCTGTCCTGAGCTTTCATGGGTCTTGGGAATGCTGTCACCATTGCTCTGAGCTCATTTGAGTGACTTCCCAGCTGTCTGGAAAACTGTTTCCTTGTGGTCATCCACCATCTCTGGTTGTATGGCCTTTTTGCCAGCTCTTCTGTAATGACATCTGAGCCTTCAGTGGCAGAGGTTTGATACAAGAGTCCTATGAGGGACGAGCATTCTACAGTCTCTTCTCTGCACTTTGGCCAGCTGTGGCTTTCTGGGTTGATTACCATGTAAAGCTACTAAGGTGAGAGTTGAGAGATGCATTAATATTCTTTTCTTCCGTGTTCTGCTATGTTCCCCGAGACTTAGATGCAGAGGTTGTATTGTAGATGTGTCACTGAAGGATGGGCTTCTCAGAGACATTTATTCTCTGAGTTTGACCAGTTGTGGAAGTACATAATTGTCTCCATCTCTTGCAAAAAGAAGCTTCTTTGATGAGTGATGAGAGGTACACTTGTGTGTAAAAATAAGGATATGTACTTCGAACATAGTAGGAAATTATGTTGGTCTAGTGATATGACAAAAGTAGGATTTTCCTCTAGAGACTATATGTCATCTCCAGCCATGTGTAGCTGGCTGTGTTTACAGTACCACAGTTGAGTTCCCTCCCATTGAGTGGGCCTTAAGTTCAATAGGCAGCAGTTGATTATCCCCAAGATAAAAGTGCCACTTCTGCACCAATAGAGACAGTTTGCTGCATCAGTCATTGCTGTACTTAGTAGATTGTTTATTTCTTTTTATTTTCTCTTCCTTTCTTTTCTGGGAAGCAAAGGTGGCACTTTTTTTCTTTTGTCCTTTTGAAACAGGGTCTCCCTGTAGCCCCAGCTGTCCTGGAATTCACTATGGAGACCAGGCTGGGCTTTAACTCACAGATTTCCGCCTGCCTCTGCCTCCCGAGTGCTGGGATTAAAGGCGTGCACCACCACCCCTGGCTTAGTTGGCATTTTTTAAAAGGAAATTTAATCCTACATTTCAGCACAGGGATTAGAGAGAGGCCCCAAGCAAAAAATAAGATGCTTCCAAGCATGGGTTTGGCATCTCAAGTATTTTTTAAAAGTGTTTTACAGTAGCCATATGTATATATGACACTGATGGCTTCTGAACACATATCTTAAAGCATTGCTAAGAAAACATTTCTTTTTCAGTGAATGAGATCATAGGTGGTTCTTGATGTGCAGTGAATAACATTACAGCCAATAACGTAAAATCACGACTCCACCAGGGACGTGGTTGTGCAAATAAAGTCCACAGTCTTCTTTGTGAGACTCCCAGAACCTTCAAGATTCTGTCAGAGGAGAAAGGCCATGCATGCTGAGGCCTTCAGCTTGATTTACTGTTTCTTTAACAGTTGTATTTGAATTTATCCCCATATAAAAGGAATCTTGGCTGTATATAGGCGATCTTCACAGCAAAAATTTAAAATTGTTCTGAGTTCTTTTTCTAAATTTTCTGTTAGTGTGTATTACTGATGGATAGTAATGGATTTAATGATGGCATTTTCATACATGCAAATAATGTGTTTTGATCATGTTCACTCCCATTGTTCTCTCTTGTCCCCTTGCATGACCTCTGATCTCCATCTTCTCATCTAGTCCTTCTTTTACTTTCGTGTTCCTTTGTGACCTGATAACTTTAATTACAGAAGCATCGAATTTACTTACAGGACTGTGGGGAACTTTCCAGTGGCTATACTACTAAATAAAATGTCTCTTCCTCTTCTAGCCTCCATTACCTGCCTATAGATCCTCAGGAGGGGATGATGTCACCATGAGCCAGTTCTTTCTAGCAATCTTTAATTGCCTATAAACATTAAAGTTTTGGGTGTTATTATTATTTTTTGGTCTTTTTGACACAGGGTCTCCCTGTAGCCCCAGCTGTCCTGGAACTCACTATGTAGACCTGCTGGCCTCAAACTCACAGAGATCCGCCTGCCTCTGCTTTCCTAGTGCTGGGATTAAAGGTGTATGCCACCACACCCCACTAAGGGTATTATTTTTTAAACATGTTCTTGCAATTTAGCCCATAATGGTCTACAATGGGAAGCCTCCTGCCACCTCTACCTCATCCAGGTGTCTGAAATTATAGGTTTGTGCCACCACACCTAACTTAGACTTTTCTTTTTAAGTAATATGGGCATTGTGAGTAAAACCTACCTTGACATCCACTCCCATGGATAATCGAGGCCTGAGTTGGGTATAAGAGATTTGGACACAATTCTGTGTCTTTGTATAATTGTTGGTGACTCTGAGCCCAAGAATCTGAGCAAAGAATGTTCAGAGCACAGCCATGAGTGAATAGGCAGATCTTGCTTGGAAAGGTCTGGTCACCTCCCAAGGAAAGATTTGGTCTCCTTAATGACAGATTGGGGAGGTCCAACAGGAAGTCAACAGAGTTCACACTAGAATGACTTGGGGTGAGAGGCATCAAGGGCTACACACACACCCTTGGCAGAGCACCCTCCTGATTCATCATCTAAAAAGGACCTGCAGACTGAATGCAGGCATTGAACACATACTCTTTGCCCTAAAGGCCAAGTGGAGCCTTTGACCAAGGTCAGTAATGTGGGAAATGGGCCTCTCATTTCAGCAGTATATTGTGACAGAGGACTTTGATGTGTCCTAAGGCTAGAAACTCACCCAAGGTATTTTTGAGGAAACAAGGGGAAGTGGTGGGGCTTCTCTGGAAAAGGGAGTGACATACTTAAGAGCCCAGTGGTAGCACGAAGTTGTTATTAACTTCATTGTTATCCAAGGATCAGTAATAGCTATAGACACAGAGACACAGCCACACAGAGGAGGAAAATGTCCCATCAGTAGTCTTTGCTTGCCCTGTGCCTGGTACATCTGAGCTTCAGGTCGGACTACTCAGAGCCCCTCATCCTGTGTAGATTCCTCAGTGGTGAGTGTCCTCAAGCATCATCCACCCTCTGTGTGCTAAAGGGGCCTCCTTGTCAGATTTGTAGGGTCATTGGGTGGCTCACTTTCCCACACCGTCACCTGACATCTCCATCAGCTTCTTTCTTGCCCTTCCTTCCCTTGTCTGACTGTATGGAATTGGTAGCTCTGACCCTGGCCCCTAGCTCTGCCTCACATAGTCTCATCCTGCACATGAAGGAGAAGAATCTGGAACACACAGGCTTCAGCACAGAAAGTTGGCTCATCACCATGATCAGCTCCAAGGCCTGAGTCTATGCAGCTGTGGAATGACCTTGTTTTACCAAGAGGAAACAGAACGTAGGAGCCTTGTCCAGGCAAATATTGTACCCAAAGACGTGTAGGTAGGAGCTTGGTTGGGCTGTATAAGCTGATTGTTGCAGGAGAATTGCACTGACAAAGCAGAGGTGACAAGCCAGTGCCTAGGTGGGCAAAGCGACCTCAGATAGTTCTGCTTCTTCTTTGGACTCCTAAGAAGGCACAGAATGGCCTCTGAAGCCATTCTGGATGCCACTAACCCTCACTCCAGACTGGAGTTACCATGACTGCTGTCCTTGTAGAACCAGCCCAGCGTTGGTGTTGGAGTGGAGAGCAGGGAGCTGAAAGCTGGAACTGGAGACTCTGGCTTCACTAAGGAGATGCATGCTTGAGGATTCCATGAATGGATACTAAGAAGGACATTTGAGTTTTTATATTACGCAATTAGATCTCCAAACTTCCCTCTTAGGCCTGCTATGTATCTCGTGGGTGTGGGATGTTTTCATTTTCATTTCATTCTAGGAATTTTAAATTTTCCTTCGTGTTTTCTTCAGTAACACATTCACCTCAAGATCATGATTTTAGTCCCCATGAGACCATATATGTGCTATGTCTTCTCTGGCTGTCGATTTGGATCCCCATTGCAATCAAATAAAATGAATTATTTCACTTTTTTCTGTATGTAAGTTTTCCTGTATGTTGCTGTAATGTGAGTTTGCCATTTCTAAATTCTCCAACCAATGCAAAGTTTTTCAATGTAATCATGTTACCTGGTTTGTTGTGGGAGGGAAGCAGTAAGAAAGTGACACCTCCTGTCTCCCACCAATCCCATATCCAAGGAAGATCTCACAGATGACCTTTTCTGAGATGTAAGATGACCATGTGAGTGTTGTTAAAAAGAAGCAAAATGGTATTTAGTGGCGGGTCCTCAGAGGAGGCTGACACATAAATCCCTTCAATGAGATTTATAATAATGAAAGGGCCTCAAGGTCATGACCATACCTTAAGGTGGGAGGGAGAGTTTCAGACAGAAACAATACAACATATACAGATATCTAAACATGATGGCGCCTTAAAAGGAAGGAGAAGCTTCTCTTCAAAGCCTGGAAAGGAGCTTCATTAAGAGTGAGAGGAGTTAGGAAGATGTTCAGCAGTTAAGAACACTGGCTGCTCTTGCAGAGGACCTGGGTTCACATGATAGTTAACAACTATCTGTAATTCCAGTTCCAGGGAATTCAATGCCCTCTTCTGACTTCCACAGGCATTGGGTGCATGGGTGAGTTTACATACATGCAGGCAAAATACCCATACACATTTAAAAGAGGGTAAGCATGAAAAAGAGACACACAGAGGGGAGAGGGAGAAAGAAATGGAGGGGGGAGGGAAGAGAGAGAATCCATGAGGAGAGAGATTTCAGAGACTGACATCTTCAGATCTTGAGAGAGCATCTCTGGTCCTAGGCCCCCAGCAGTCTCCTGAGGAGGCTTGGACAAATCTCCTAAGTAAAGGTCCAACTTTAAATAACTTTTTCTGGTGGTGAGAAGATCCACATCATGTGACTTAGTTCAAAACAACACATGTGACAAGGAGCATGGGGAATCCATAAATTGAAAGCTGTCAAGTCACAGCACAGACATTATAACTTCTGTCCTAGACAGAGCTACAGGGAGGTGTGATCCTATCAGGCTGTGGATCAGGCCTGGAGGTGTGGTTCTAAGAAGTGTGGCCCTCACAGTGTCTGCAGATGAAACAGCATTAAAGCAATGTCAGAAGATCCACCACTGAGGAATCTGCCTGGTCCTCTTCATATCCATCCCAAGTGATGGGTGGCCCAGGGCACAAGGTTCTGTATATGACTGGTTCTGCTTCTCACAAAAATGAGCCAAGGTGCCACTTCACACAGTAACCAATGAGGGGGTAGATTGCTTCATTTCTTCATTTTGAGGCAATTTTGATATGGATTCAAGATGGCCTAGGAATCGAATCCTTCTGCTTCAGTCTTAGTGTTGGAATGAATAAGGATGAGCTACACTGCAACTGGAGGAAAACTGATACATACAGTCATCTGAGAGAAAGAGGAGAGAGAGAGAGAGAGAAAGAGAGAGAGAGAGAGAGAGAACAACTGAAAAAGAGAGAAAAGGAAAGCACAGGCAGGCTTACTGGCTTGCTCCCCTGGCCTATACTCAGCCTGCTTTCTTACACAGTTCAGAACAACCCGCCCAGGGTGGCACTGCCCACCGTGGGCTGGGCCCTCCCACATCACTCAACAATCAAGAAAATACCCCACAGATGTGGCCACAAGTCAGTCCAATGGAGGAAATTCCTCAACTGAGGCTCCCTCGACCCAGGGGTGTGTCAAGTTGACAACTAAAGCTATCCGGCCCATAGAACAAGACCCTATACAGAAACAAAACAATACGAAAAACAAAGGAGAAACAAAACAGCACACTGCGAAGAAAAATTAAAGCAAAAATAAAAACTCAGGGAAATATTTACGAGACACGACAACACATCATCCAATGTAATCCTAGTGAAACACAGCGTATGTCCAAGTGTAGGTGAGGATATGGAACAACTGGCATCTCATACATGGCAACAGGGGATGAAAATAACACAACCACTCGGGAAGGCAGTCTGGCACAGCCTTTAAAAGTTAAAGATACACACTTGTCACAGGACTCTGCAATTCTATACATCTGTCTTTACTGAAAGATTTGAAAACATGATCACTCAGGTTACGTTTCCAAATGACCATAACAGTTTGATTAAAACAGCCTGGTGTTGCACGTCTGTGATTCCAGTACTGCAGAGGCTGAGTAGGAGGACGGTGTGAAGTTTATTGAGCATCAGGAAGGGAGAGCCGAAGAGGAGAGCAGTGCAAAGTTTGCTGTGACTGGGATCAAGATCGATGGTCACCATGACAACAGGATGGGCTCATTGTTCTTCTCTTGCTTATGTACAAGAGAGCATGGCAAAAAGAAGGGGACTGTAGGGGAAGCAGCTATGAGCTGCCAACCTGGGCAATGCCAGTTGTTTGACTCTGTGTTTTTTGTAGGACCAGGAAGCCTTCAGCTGCAGTTGGCAAATAAATGGCAACAAAAAACAAAACAAACAAACAAAAATTTTCACCAGTGGAAGACTAAAAGGTTGAGGCCCTATGCAGACTGTTTGGTGGTGTTCACTTAACTCCTGGTCTCAACAGGAGCTCAATAATACATTCAGGTCACAGTGACAGCTCTGCTGAGCTGCCGACACAAGGCTGAACATTTTCTCTCTATGTTCCCTGGTGTCGAGGACAGGTAACACAGTAATCTTTGCTTTCAACCTAAAGGTCATGGAATTCAATGGAGTGGGTGACAAAAAGGACCTTTCCCAGGACAAACTGGCGAATAAGAAGTGCAAATTGTTTGGAAGTGCAGGGAAAGGGAGATCCTTGAGAGTAGAAGATAAAAGCCCATACCTTCTTAATAACAGAGAAAAGACTTTGAAAGAACAAGAAGACAGATGGAGCACAATTTGGTGCACTTCTAAATGACATAAAATACAAGAGACTCTGTATTGGTGTGGACGAAGACTTCAAGGGCAACACTATCGTAGGAATGAATGTTGAACATATGGACAATCAAGAAGAACAAGGAACAATTAAGGTATCAGGAAATTTCAGGAGAAATAAAAAGCGGACAGACCTTTCCATATGTGGAGACACCCTCAGGGGTCCAGGGAAGGAATTTTTCTGCTACCTATTGACGACCCCCATTGTACTTCCAAGACAAACCCCATTGTCCACCATCTTCACAGATGTGTTATGCTTATACAAACATGGACTTCACAGTGTCTGCAGGACTCCAGAGAGCAAGAGAAAACTTCAAAAAATGGGTCACTGAGAACCTACTTCAACCTGCTGGCCAGCCCCCTTGT
>NW_008330747.1:27304-31304 GCF_000622305.1 Nannospalax galili
ATTAGTCAATAATCCCTAAAGAATCTGCTTCATTTGAAGAGGGTCAAGTGCTTGGGGAAGAGAGAGGATGGGAGAAGACAAGTCAAGGAAGGAAGGAGGGTAGTCCCAGTGGAATGTAAAAAGAGATAGAGGCACTTTGAGGCACACACATCTGCACTGTTACAGGACCATTGACCAAGTGGGTCTAACAAAAGATGATCCTGCAGGATGAGTGAGGAGTGACATGCAGAGATTTCATTACATACATAGGAGAACAGAGAAATGCAGAGATTAGGAATGTTTAAGTGACTATTGGAATCAACCCAGGCTCCTTTGGGAACCTCAGGCTTATCCTATTATAGCACTCAAACCCGACATTTATCCTGATATGGGACGCTACAGTTCTGTGTGTTGTCTGTGAGCCCCCTTTAGCTGCTGGATCTTTTGGGGCAGGGTCTTGGTCCAGAACTGCAGTCTTCCAGCCTTCAGAGAATGGCCCACAGTAGGCTGGATGTCCAGTTGCAGGTACTGCTCATCCTGGTCCAACACGGGCCAGTAGGGTAGGCCATCGCTGTTGGGGTTCCTGTGGATATGCCCCCACAGGGAGGGTTGAAGTTCACTCTGATCCAAAGCCCGACAATCTGATTTGGGCAGGGTACTGGGCTTGAGGGGTCTGACAGACAGGTATCCCCATTAAGGAAACAAGACTAGTGTATGTTCCATGAAAGACAAAGCTATTAGTGTCCTCTCTTCCTAACTCTCAGAGGAAAGATGTAAAGAGCAGGACCAAAGCACCATGACCCACTGGCCAGGTCATGGAGGAATATCCAGAGGATGACACCTACAATGTGTCAAAGCATGCCCTAGAGTGGAGACAACCCTATCATGTGATGAAGGACTCATCATGCATGCTAATGAAACCACAAATGGAGACCTGGATGGGGACCAATCCCTGAGGAGTTAAGGATGGGGCATGCTCTCACCCATTTCTTGCAAAGTTGGCCCAGTACTTCATCATCCTACTGCTCAGCAGCTTCTCCTCCTCAGTGAGGTCAACTGTAGACATGAGAAAGACAAAGGTCCAAGTTCTTGCCACCTCATGAGGTGCCCACTCATGCTCCAGAGTCACCTCCCCAACTGTAGCCTGACCCTGAATTTCTGGTCTGATTCCCTCCCTCCCTACACATCAGGATTTAGTATCCATCTTAGAGCCTCTAATTCAATTCCCCTAGATTCTTACCTCCTCCAATGTGCCCTCGCGTCCTTTTTCATAGAATAGACTAAGAAGGGTGCAGATTCTAACCCTCATAGATTTTTGAGCTTGGAGGTATTGTGTACTTGATCTTGTCCTAGCCCAGAGTCTTGGTTCCCTGACCTGGACTGAGAGTGCAGACATCCCTCAGGTACCCATCTGGGAGCCCATTAGCTCAAGGAAAACAGGGAAGACTCACGTTTGATGCCCCCGAGGTAGGACCCAAAGACAAAAAGAATCTCATCGCCATGATCAGCTATCACGTGAGATGGTCTGACATTCTTCAGGCTAGTAGGCGTATGCTGGAACTCATAGAAGTGTACTGGAGCACGGGAACCTAGGGACAAAGACACATGGTGCCACAGTGGCCCATTGCCTGGAGCTGTCTTGCCACACATTTGGTGACAGCATCCCTTGGTATAAAGTTATCTCAATTCACATTTGAGTATGGGGGCCCAGGCTAGAGCACTAGCTGTGTTGAATTTCTTGATTAAATGGTGACCCTGTCACTTACAACTGAGTGTCAGTAACTTGTTTTCTAATTTGTGCCTGGATAAGGTGTCACTCTCTTAGACATAAGGATTTACTGAAAATATGTCCTCAAGTGCCAAAGGCCTGATGTAGACATTAGTTTTGAGCTAGACACCACAGATCTCACCTGGGACCCACAGATGTGAGATGGCGCCAGGCCTCATTGCATATGTACTCACGCTGAAAATGTGCCACTTGGAGTGCGGGTATCACGAACATGAAGTCTGCCATCATCTCTCTGTACTGTAGTTGGAGGGTCTGGGCATCCTCCGTGTTTCCCATGTACTCCTTCATTAGCAGGTCACCACTCTCTGAAGGTAACCCCTACACCATAAAGAATGTGGTTAGAGGTTCCACTGTAGATGTGTCACTCAGGGCTGGGCATCTCTCAAACATATATTCCCTGTGTGTGACCAGCTGGACCAGTACTCTACAGCAGCTTTCAAAGAGAAGCTTCTTTGATGAGTGGTGTAAGGTATACTTGTCCATTAAATATAAGGATTCATATTTAACATATGGCAAGAAATTTCATTTGTCTAGAGATATGACAGAGATAGGGTTTTCTCTGGGATCCATGACCTCTCCAGCCATGTGTATTTGGCTATATCTGCACTGCCACCTATGAGTTCCCTCCTACTGAGAGGCAGAGTAGATCTTCTTTAAGGGGGTGAATCTAGGTAGGCTGACTAGACTCCAGTGGATGAACTTCCACCAAAGGACATCTGGATAGAAGTGCTTGACCATATATGACAGAACACCTGAAATATGTTGCAGGGCCTGGGGCGGGGAAGGGGCAGGGATGGGGAAGGGGGCCTAAATTTAAGATGTACTATATGAAATGCACAAAAATTCAATAAACATACTAAAAATGAAACAAATAAAGAAGTTAGGCAGGCTCTTGGATAGGGAGACAACATCCTCAGGGAGAGGAAGTGGCTCTAGAATGAGACAGGGAATAAAGGAAAATGCTAAAGGTCTAGAGTGATCTCCACACAGAAACACACACATACAGTAAACTATTTCTGGGGGTGCTGTCTGAGAAGGGTATATGGGGAGCCTGTATTCATTTTCCAGGCTGAAAAGAGCATTTTCCTAGTCCCAAATGGATGCCTTTGACCCTAAATAACATATCGTACTGCGTGCTGTGTGTAGACTGGAATAAGTATGAAATTATAGTCATTTTCCTATTGTGCAGTGACGGCAGTCAAGATAGGGACCATTTTACCTGTATACTTTGAAAAGATCTCTCTCTCTCTTTCTCTCTCTCTCTCTCTCACTCTATCTCCCCCTGTGTGTATGTTCATGTTCACGTATGAATTTGGGGGTATGTGCCACAATTTGCATTTGAAGTTCAGAGTACAAACTTACTTCCCTGGTCTCACTTTCTACCTTTTTTGAGACAAGTTGTCATGTTGTTTAACTGATATTTGCAACCCCCTATCTGGACTGGACCCTTCCAGGATTTCTTCAGTGTCTCCCTCCCATCTTGACATAGTAACACTTTGATTACAGTTGTGTATTATCACATCCAGCCTTTCATGGGTTCTGGGGATTTGAACTCATGTTCTTAGGCTTGTATAGCAAGCAATTTACCCTCTGAACCATTTCTTCAGCCCATGCATAATTTCTGCCATGTTAGAAGATGTTAGGTGCTGATTTGGTAGTCAAATAACATACCCAGTACATATAAAGCAAAAGGGAGTAGACGCTCACACTTGAGTCTTTCATAAAATACTGGAGAAAAGCTATTTGTGGTGGTCTTTGTTTTCATCAATGAACAGAATACCAAAGTATCAGAGGTGGGGCTGAGGCTGCAGAGTCAGGACTGGGGTGGTTGATCGCACTTACCCTATACACCACCTCAAAGGTGTTAGAGAAAATGTCAGGTAGCAGGGCCACTCCACTCTCCATGATGGCACCATGGAAGAGTCCTTTGGACATGGGGGACACAAGAAGAGTAGATACACTTGTGCCACCTGCTGACGCTCCAAAAATGGTGACCCGGTCAGGGTTGCCTCCAAAGTGGGCAATATTCTGCTGGACCCAGCGTAGGGCGGCCAGTTGGTCCAGGTAGCCCCAGTTGCCTCTGGCGTGCTGGTCTCCAGTGCTGAGATGTGGCAAGAACAGAGATTATAGGCTTCCCTGGTTCTCTCAGCCCTTATTATCCAGCCCAAATCCCAGCTCACCTGAAGAAACCCAGGACACCAAGACGATACTGAATAAAGACCATCACCACGT
>NW_008330747.1:31671-34053 GCF_000622305.1 Nannospalax galili
TGGAAGGAAAGAGGAGTATCCGTGGGTGTCTCTCCTGTTTTTTGTGAAAAGCATAATATTTCTTTATTTTATTTTACTTATTATTTGAATTTTATGTGTATGAGTGTATTGCCTGCACGTACGTGAGTGTACCCCTGTCATGCAATGCCGATAGAAGAGGGCTTCAGGTTCCCCTGGAACTGGAGTTAAGGACGGTTTGCAGCCACCATGTGTGTTCTGAGACTCTAACCCAAGTCCTCTGCAAGAGCACTCAGTGCTCTTCACTGCTGAGCCATCTCTCCAGTCACACATCATCATATTTCATGCTACAACAGATAATCCATATCTAGAAATTTAAGTACCCTAAGTGTTCAGTCTTGAGCACCTGAGTTGCTGTGCAAGGCTCAAGTTGATAGTGAGTCCTGATTTAATTAGAGTCTCTGACCTCTCAGATCTCCAGTGTTCTGTGCCCTATACCAAGGTTTCAGCTGCTCATCATGGCTAAGATGTCTTTCTTGAACCCAACAGAGTAAGGCTATTTATCAGGGTCTACCTTACAAAGGGGCTCAGGTTGCTTTTGTCCCTTCTAATCAACCAACAGACGAAATCCCCTTTCCACTGACCACAGCCTGATACTCACAGGCAGGTTAGAGCCTTCATGGGCATGGGTTGGTGTGTAGATGTTGAGATATAGGCAGTCCTCAGACATGGGGGTGGGAGGCATGATCAGATTCATCTTCTTCAGACCCTCTGAACTCATCATATCAGAATTTTGTAGACACCTGGTGATGGTGGAAGGAAGTTTTACCAAGAGATGTGTGGTGACCAAGACCAGGTCTGAGTCTGGGTTTACTCTCAGACACCTTCAGCTGCTGCTCTCCATGATGCTATACTGGATCCTTCTTTCCAGTTCCTTCCCACAAAAGTAAAGGGCACCAGTTCTGTGGAAGGTGGGATGGAGCCCAGACTTCCATCCAGGTCTATTTGTATGTGAGCCTGGATGTATTCTTCCTGAGACTGGTTTATGGAGACTTCTGGGACTCTCTTTGAAAATGATTGTGTGTGTATGAGGTGACATTCAGCACTTCTCCTTGTACTCCTTAGCACCTGTGGTGATGGTTAGTTGTGACTAATGAGTTACACAATTTAGAATCTCCTGGGGGGAGAATCTGAATGAGGGATTGCCTAGCCCAAATTGGTTGTGGGCATGCTAGTGGGGGTATCTTAATTACTTTAACTGAGGTGGTAAGACCTACCCACTGTGGGTGGCACTATTCCCTAGGAATGGGCTTCTGAACTGTTTAGGAGTACAGAAGGTGAGCTGAGCATGACCAGGCATCCACACATTCTTTACTTTCTGTTCTGATTATGGATGTGACGTGATCAGCTCCTTGAGCTTTTGCTGCTCTGTCTCCCCCCAGGATGAAATATAACCTAGAATTGTGTCCTATAATACAACCTTCACCCCTCAGTTGCTTTTGTCAGTATCAGAAAATGAAGGTAAGATACATGGTTATTAGGGTGTTGTGCCCACAAAGGGACTATATGAATGAATGAACAGTACTGTCCCATAGGGCAGTGGAACATCATTCATCCCCTGCTCAGGCTCTCAGGAAAACTCCTCTACAGTCTCCATATGGAAGCACATATACTTGGTCTTTGGTCACTGGCACTTGGCCTTATTGGTTATAAGAGTTGACTGTGGAGGGTGTTATTGCCAAAGACCCACCACTGCCCCTTCCAGGGACCTGCAGTGTCTACTAATTGACTCAGGGGTTCCTACTGCCTAACAGGTTACACTGACTCCTGCCCAGAGATGCCTACCATCATGGCAGAGATACTTGCATAGTCTGAACATAGAAACAATTTGTCAATTTGTCTTGGCTCCTTTCTGTAGTATCTAAATTCTTATGGGGGCCAGACTCTGACTCAAGAGCCGGGAAAGGTTGCTTCCTCTAGATCTTGGCACATGCATCAGAAAAATGCATGGGAGACTCTCCCTGACACAGAGAAAACTGCTGTGGGGCTGAGATGGAGGAAGAACTACAGTGTGGTCCAGAGTTCAGTTTACCTGTTCACTCCAGCCTCTTGGGCCCCAGGACTTACATGGCTGGTTGTGATGTCCCATCTCTCACACCACTCCATGGTTCAGGGGACTCAGGGGGTGCAAACCGCAGTGGTCCTACAGGTGGCTTGGCAAAAGGAATTCCCAGGAAGCTATAGACTCCCACTTGATCCTTCACATGGACGAAACTGCCTCGCACCTGCCCCGTGTATGTGGTCCGGATGGGACTATCTGATTCCTGGCCTGTAGGTGAAGATTTTCTATCAGTGTTTGTTCATTCTGATCAGCTAGCACCACACTGAATGAGTGAATGCCTTTCTCATTGTGACCAGGGCATG
>NW_008330747.1:34562-36382 GCF_000622305.1 Nannospalax galili
AAATGTACAGAACAAAGAAAGGTAACTGAAATCTGCTAGGAAAAAATAACAAGTTACATATAAAGGAAAACCCATCAGAATAACAGCTGACTTTTCAATGCAAACTATGAAAGCCAGAAGAGCCTGGAACAAAGGATTCACAGTTCTAAACAATCATGGATGGCAATCCAGAATACTTTATCCAGCAAAACTATCTATCAAGTTTGAAGGGGAACAGAAAATTTTCCATGACACGAATGGGCTGATACATGATAGAATAGTGATAGAAAGATAGTGATACATGTGGGTTTGGATTTCCTCCATTGGGGTAGCTGCTCTGAGCTCAGCAGACTGCCAGAGAGTGGTGGGTTCTGGCCTCCCTCTGGCCTCCAACTACTAGAGAGCCTGAGGACCCAAGAGACAGCCTGACAGCCCCAGCATCCTGCCTCCATGTGGTGGTGAGCTTCCTCTAATTGCCCCATACCATCTCTTTACCTGGGATTTTGTGAGGCCCCTTCTAAGGATCCAGGGCAGATCAGGCTTTGGTGGGATAGGGCTAAGATCCTAGTGGATAGCCTGAGAGGGTGGGTTTAGACCTCCATCAGGGTAGCTTCTCACAGCTCAGCAGACCACCAGAGAGTGCCGGGTTCTGGCTTCCCTCTGGCCTCCAACTACCTGAGGGCCTAAAAGAAAAGGATAGAAGACTTCCAAAGTGTTTTTATGAAGTATTGCTATGATAAGACACCACAAAGAAAAAAATTACAGACTGATCTCCTTGACGAACATAGATGCAAATTTCTCAATAAAATACTTATAAACCAACTTAAGACCAGATCAAAAATATCATTCCTGGGGTTGGAGAGATGGCTCAGTGGTTAACCACACTACCTGTTCTTGCAGAAGACTGGACTTCAGTTCCCAGTATCCACATGGTAGTTGGCAACCGTCCTTAATTCTACTTCCCAGGGATCCAATGCCCTCTTCTGACTTCACTAGCATTGCATAACATGGGTGCACTTATATCAATGCAGGCAAAACACTCATACACATAAAATTAAAATAAATGTTAAAATTTTAAAAGAAAAAAAAAGATTCATAGTTTAACAGTAACAACAGGCCTGGCAAGATATTCTTATTTGTACAATAGTGGCACAAATATTATGGGAGTAAACAACAACTCTTTGATTGGATTTAAGGTTCATTTCCTAGTATGGAACCTGAGGCTACACAGACCACAGGACAGAGGGGAGAACCTCTCAACTCTCTCCAGAGAAGTTTCCTTATGCAACAGATGGTGATTAACACAGAAACCCACAACTAATCAACAAGCAGAGTACAAGAGGCTTATCCCTCAATGGAACACTTATCTCAAACTTCTGCCCATCAATGCTTGGGGATCACTGCAGAACGGGGGAGGGCAGAAAGGTTATAAGAGTCAGAGGTGGCTGATGACCACAAGGACACACATCACAGCTGTACATATTCACAGATGTCCTGGGCATGCAAATATAGGCTTCCTAGCATCACCAGTATGTGTGTGTAGGGGAACCTCAGAACACACATACACACACACACAAACACACACACACACATACACCATACACTGTGTCAAACTTGAAGGTCTTATGGACACTTCCAGACTTATTAAAAAGATTGTGTCACTCACCTTTTGGGGAAGAAATAGATGAATGAGTGGGTTATTTTAAATGTCCATCAAAGTGAACTCTAAGTTGTATCTGGGCAACTCATATAGTATCATTAACCTGTTTTTGCACCTGTACCTAGATGTAACACTCTTACACTAGACATGAGGAGTTTCTGGGATGAGGGCCCTTTGGTAC
>NW_008330748.1:0-1194 GCF_000622305.1 Nannospalax galili
AATTGTTCTTAGAACTCCAGAAGTGCACTGTGTCACCCTCCCCATAGTGCATGCACGTGCACACACACACACATACATGCACACATACACACATACATACACATACACGCACACACATACACACATACACACAATACACATATACACACATACATATGCACATTCATGCACATACATGCACACACATACACACAATACACATACACACACATACATGCACACACAAATAAAATTTAAAAGTATATATAAAACAAAACTGTCGGCCTCAATAATGAATAGAAGTTTGTTTCCTTTTCAGATGCTGTCACAGAAATTAACACACACATACACACATACACACAATACACATATACACACATACATATGCACATTCATGCACATACATGCACACACATACACACAATACACATACACACACATACATGCACACACAAATAAAATTTAAAAGTATATATAAAACAAAACTGTCGGCCTCAATAATGAATAGAAGTTTGTTTCCTTTTCAGATGCTGTCACAGAAATTAATGTGTTAAGTGATAAAATGAGATTTCAAATATCTTGGTTACTTGGGGCAGTGGATTGAAGAGAATACATTTAACAGGTTCAACTGACTGCAAAGTAAACAGTTCCCTTACATCAAAAATCAACTGTTCAGTATGGTGGAGATGCAGTTAAATGTAACATATCAAGAAAGGCCTTAGGGTTTCAGTTGAAAGTGATGAGGACATGACCAGGCCATGCTATTTGACCCCCAAATATCCTCAAACAAACAAGAAGAAAGGAACAAACAAGACCCCGTGTTCCTAGGCCAGACTTGGAGAAACGATCTGTCCAGACCAAGAAGCACAGTTTTGCTGTACTTGTGCTCAGCTGACTTATACCTGGAAGACAGTCAGTACACAGTAGTGCGGTGCTACATCTTCAGGGGGGCATTGCCAAGTGGAGCTGACCAGAGGAGGCTGAGGAAACTGTTCAATGGTTTGGAAACAGTCATATGGAAAACAGCTGTAAGATCTTGCTTTATTTTACCTGGAAAAGGGGATGTGTGGGTCTGTTTCTAGGGGAAGATAGCATAATGAACATAAAGAATTTAGCTCAGGGCATTGACACAGTAAACACCCAATCAATGCCAAGTGTAATTTTGATTCCACCAGTAGACAGCTTGACCCTTTTCTGTAGTCTCAAAGGGAAAGA
>NW_008330748.1:1232-7257 GCF_000622305.1 Nannospalax galili
TGTGTGTGTGTGTGTGTGGGAGAGAGAGAGAGAGAGAGAGAGAGAGAGAGAGAGAGAGAGAGAGAGAGTTCAATCTTTCTTATATGCTCTGGGAATTGTTCCTGCCGGGGGTTAGGAAGCATGGGCACTGTTGGGAAATGAGGCATGCCTTGGCACACCATGGACTCTTCTGCCATCACTTACTTCTGCAAAGCTGACAATGCTTTAAGCATTAAAAGCAAAATGAAATCTATTTTCCTCTCATCCTTTCGTCTCATCATTATGCATTTTGGGGGCAATAGGCAGGCATACCTACTATACTGGTGACTGACAGATTTGAGAGCAAGTCTTCCTACCACTGGTGGTATAGACCTGGCCAGCAGCTTGTTTTTCTCAGAAGACACTTTAACTCACCATTAATAATGGAGCTCGTATCTTTGGCCTGACCTGTTAATCATGATGGAGGGCTTCTTGTAAACTCAGCCCCATAGCCTGCATGTAACCAATCATATTGCTTTCTAGAGACAAAAATCAATTAGGATGTCTAACATTTAAAGTGAGGGGTCAAATGATTCTGATGGATTGGAGATACATACACATACCAACTTAGAGTTAATCATGCCAAGTGATATCACAGACACCTTTCTCAAAAGAACTTTAGAGATGATGTAGTTTACATCATTTTATTAAAAGAAAGTTGATTTAAAAACGGTTGAAGGAAACACACTGATAAACGTAGAAGGGATTCACCATCAACTTTCACATGTAATTTTTTATCAGTTTTTAAAAATAATTATAGGGGTGGGTGTGGTGGCATACACCTTTAATCCCAGCACTGGGGAGGTAGAGGCAGGGAGATCTCTGTGAGATCAAGGCCAGCTGTCTACATAGTGAGTTCCAAGACACTTGGGGCTACAGAGAGATCCTGTCCCAGAAAACCCCAAATAATAATAATGATAATAATAATAATAATAATAATAATAATAACAACAACAACAATTATAGGAACTGGTACTACTCTTTCTTTCTTTCTTTCTTTCTTTCTTTCTTTCTTTCTTTCTTTCTTTCTTTCTTTCTTTCTTTCTTTCTTTCTTTCTTTCTTTCTTTCTTTCTTTCTTTCTTTCTTTCTTTCTTTCTTTCTTTCTTTCTTTCTTTCTTTCTTTCTTTCTTTCTTTCTTTCTTTCTTTCTTTCTTTCTTTCTTTCTTTCTTTCTTTCTTTCTTTCTTTCTTTCTTTCTTTCTTTCTTTCTTTCTTTCTTTCTTTCTTTCTTTCTTTCTTTCTTTCTTTCTTTCTTTCTTTCTTTCTTTCTTTCTTTCTTTCTTTCTTTCTTTCTTTCTTTCTTTCTTTCTTTCTTTCTTTCTTTCTTTCTTTCATCTTTTTCAAAGACTTCATTTTTAGATGAATTTTTAAGTTAGTTTAGAAAGGAATGGGCTAACTTAATTATACTACAAAGCCTTAGTAAGAAATGCCGTGGAGTACTAGCATTTCATTCATATATATCGTTAGAAATTGTTCTAACTCATCTCTCTCCTCTGGCATCACCCTTCTCCCTCTGCCCTTTCCCCTCTTTAAACATTTTGTTTTGATTGACTTATTTTTATTTTATTTGTGTGTTTTGCCTGCATGTATGAAGTGCACCTGTGTTGTGCAATGCCTACAGAGACCAGAAGGGGGTGATGGATCCCCCGAAACTGGAGTTAAGGATGCTTGTTGGCTGATATGTGGGTGCTGGGAATGGAACCCAGGTCCTCTGGAAGAACAGTCAGTGCTCTTACCTGCTGAGCCATCTCTCCAGTCCCTCCATGCCTGCTGTCCCCTCTTGCTGGTCCTCCTCCTCCTCTTGAGTAGTCTCTCTTGCTTTCATGTCACACACATTCCATTTCTTCCCCCCCCCTCACTTATTATCTCTTTCTCCCCTCTCATGGGTCCGCTTTCTAAGTTTCATGATGTACACACACACACACACACACACACACACACAAATTTCATACCAGAGAGAAATTTAAATATGATAGGAACATTACAGTATTTGTCTTTCTGAGCCTGGCTTATGGTGCTTAACATAACCCTTCTCAGTTCCATTCATTTTCCTGCAAATGTCATGGCTTCACTTTTCTTTACAGCTGAATAAAATCCAGTGTGAATAAAATACCACATTTTTTAATCTATTCATCTTTGGATAGTCATTCAGGCTGGATTCCTATCCTAGCTACTGTAAATAGAGCGGAGATAAACATGGATCTGTAAGTATCTCTGTGGGAAATTGAGTTACAGTTCTTATGACCCAGAATGCTGCAGCTGAGTCATATGGAAGTTCTATTTTAAGTTTTTTTTCAGAAAACTCCATGTTGATTTCCATAGTGACTGGCCCAGCTTACATGTCTATCAGCAGTGTATAAGGGTTCATTTCTACCCACATCCTTGTTAACGTTTTTTTTTTTTTTGTTTTTTGTTTTTTTGAGACAGGGTCTCCCTGTAGCCCCAGCTGTCCTGGAACTCGCTATGTAGATCAGGCTGGCCTTGAACTCACAAAGATCCACCTGCCTCTGCCTCCCAAGTGCTGGGATTAAAGGCGTGCGCCACCACACCTGGCTGTTTGTTTTCTTAATGATACATTCCGACTGAGGTGAGGTGGACTCTGAATATAGTTTTAATTTGTATTTCCCTGATGGTGAAAGATGTTGAACAGTTTTTCAAATATTTATTGACTATTTATATTTCTTCTTTTGAGAACCGTCCATTAAGTTCCTTAACCAGTTTATTGATTGGTTGATTTGATTTTGATATTTAACTTTTGAAATTCTTTATATAGTGTAGATATTAATCCCATGTCTGATGTATAGTTGGCAAAGAGCTTTTGTCCCAATCTGTAGGTTCTCTTTACTGCAGTGGTTGTTTCTTTTTCTATACAGAAACTTTTTAAAAAATTATTTTTATTTTTTATTATTTTATGTGTATGCGTGTATTGCCTGTATGTAGGTGAGTGCACCCATGTCATGCAATGCCTGCAGAGGTCAAAAGAGGCTGTCGGACCCCCTGGAACTGGAACTACAGACAGTTGTTAGCTGCCATGTGGGTACTGGGATTCAAACGCGGGTCTTCTGCAAGAACAACCAGTGTTCTTAACCACTGAGCCATCTCTCCAGCTCCATCTATACAGAAACGTTTTAAGTTCATGTAATCCCATTTGGCAAAACTTGGGAGTATTTCCCGTTATTGAAGTCTTTCAGAAAGTCCTTGCGTATGCTGATTATCTTGGAGTTTTTACCTATATTTTCCTCCAGCAGTTTCAAATCTTCAGGTCCCACCTTACGCTCTTTCATCTATTTTTAACCAATTTGTGTGCAGGGTGAGAGCTAAGAATCTGTTTCCATTGTATCACACGTGGAGATTATTTCCTCAACACCATTTGTTGGAGATGCATCTTCTCCAATGCCATTCTGAAATCTTTGCTAAAAATTAGGGTGCTTTAGCTTTACTACACAGTTTTTGTTACTATGGCTCTGTAGTATAGTTTGAGATCACATATAGTGATACCTCAGTATTGCTCTTTCTGCTTAGAATTGCTTTGATTATGTAGGGTTGTTTTGTCTAGTTCTGTGAAGAACGGGTCTGTAATTTTTACGGAATTTTTGTGTTGAATCTGTAGATTGCTTTCAGTAATACAGCCATTTTCACAATATTAATTATGCTCATAGGAGGTCTTTCCATCTTCTAGTGTCTGTCATGATTTTTCTTCAATGTTTTAAGATTTTCATTGTAGAGGTCTTTCATCTCCTTGGGTAAGTTTATTTCTAGGCATTTTATTTCATTTTTTGAAGCTACGGTGAATGGAATTTTTCCTAATTTCTTTCATGATAAGTTAGCTAATGGTGTACAGAAAATCTGCTGATTTTTGTATGCTGATTTTATTTTTATTTTATTTATATGAGTGTTTGCCTGCAAATGCACCTGTGACATCCGATGTCTCAAGAGGTCAGAAGAGAGCACT
The DNA here is from genome assembly GCF_000622305.1 of Nannospalax galili. Classification (NCBI taxonomy): domain Eukaryota; kingdom Metazoa; phylum Chordata; class Mammalia; order Rodentia; family Spalacidae; genus Nannospalax; species Nannospalax galili. The sequence continues at coordinate 5,203 of NW_008330748.1, forward strand.
GGATGCCCTGGAATTGGAGTTACAGATGGTTGTGAGCTACCATGTAGGTGCTGGGAACAGAACCCAGGTCTTCTGCAAAAGCAGCCAGTGCTCTTAACCTCTGAACCGTCTCTCCAGGCCTGTAGGTTGATTTTGCATCCAGCTATTTTTCTGAAAATGTTTATCATATCTAATAGTTTTCTGATGAAGTCTTTAGGGTTTTTCAGTATAGAATTATACCATGTACAAATGGGGTAATTTGACATCTTTTTTTCCTATTTATATCTCATTTATTTCCTTGTCTTATTGCTCTAGCAAAGACTTGAAGCACTACATTGAATAAGAACAGAGTGGGCACCGTTATCTTCTTCCTGATTTTATAAGAAATGTTTTCTATTTTCTCCATTTGGAATAATGTTGGTTACAGGTTTGACATGTAGCTTTTATTGTGTTGAGATCTGTTTCTTCTGTTTCTAGTTTTTTCAGGGCCATATTTATAAAGTTGTGTTGAACTTTGTCAAAAGTCTTTTTTTTGTATGTAACTCAGATTGTAACCACATGATATCTGTTGTTCAGTCTATTTGTGTGTGATTTACATATGTTGAACTATGATCATGGCATATGATCTTAATGTGTCCTTGAATTTAGTTTGCAGGAATTTTATGTTTTTGATAATTTTTTTTGTATGTATAATCATCAGGGAAATAGGTCTATAGTTTTTGTTTTTGCTTTTGTTTTTTGGTGTGTGTGTGTGTGTGTGTGTGTGTGTGTGTGCGCGCGCGCGCACATCCTTATCCATTTTGGCATCAGGGTAACGCCATCTTCGAGGATGAATTTAGTACTGTTTAATTTTGCATTTTATGGAATAGTTTGAAGAGTTGAAACATAAAATATCTGGTAGAATTCATCAATGAATCTGCCTAGTCCTGAGCTTTGCTGGGACTTTTTATTAATGCTTCACTCTCATGGTTTATTATGGATCTTAAGTTGTTTATAGCCACTTGATTTAATTTTGGTGAATTTATTAACTGCTTTTCTTTTCTATGTGACAAAATACATGACAAAAGAAATTTAGAAAAGAAAGGGTTTATTTTGGCTCCCAGTTTGAGGTTACAGTCCACTGTGGTGGGGAAGTTGTGGCAGGAGCTGGAGGCAGGTGTCATATCTGCAGTCAAACAGCAGAGAGTGCAAAAGCTGGTGTTCACCTTGCTCTCCTCTTTTTGTTCAGCCTGGGACTCCAACCCATGGGATGGTGTCACCTGCTCTGGAAACATCCTATAGATATGTGTGTTTCCATGGTGCTTCTAAATCGCATCAGTGACAATTAAGATCGACCATCATAATAGGTCAGAGGTGTCTAAGAATGTATCCATTTCATCTAGATTTTCCAAGGTTTTGTAATATCAGTTTTCAAAGTATTCCCTATCACCTGGATTTCTCTAGAATTGATTGCAACTCACCTTTTCATCTATAATGTTATCAATTTGGATCTTCTCTTTCATTTTTTTGGTTAATTTGGCCAGAACCTTTTCAATCTTTTTCCCCTCAAAGAACCAACTCTTTGTTGGATTGATTGAATGGCTTGTTCATCTAGTCTCTGCCTTATGAATTACTGGTCATCATTAATTCTTGCCTCCGACTGCTTTTGAGTTTGGTCCTTGTTTGTCTGAGACTGTGAGGTACATCATTAGGTTATTTGTTTGACCTTACTGATTGGTTTAAAATGTAAACATTTGTATAAGTTCCTCTTGACTTCTCTTAGCTATAGTCCAGATTTTGGTAAATTCTGCTTCCATCTTCCTGTCATTTAGGAATTTTCTTAAACCTTCTTCCCTGGCTTTGTCCATAACCCACTAGTCATTCGAGAGTGTGTTGTTCAGTCTCCAAGTAATTGTGTAGTTTCTCTTGCTATCAATTTTCAATTTTATTCCAGTACTAATCTAATCTAATTTCAATCAGTACTAATTCTAGTAATAATCTAGAAAGATAGAAGAAATTAATACAGTTCTTTTGTATTTTTAAGGCTTGCTTTGTGGTCTGGAATATGATCTATTTTAGAGAAGGTCCTATGGGCTG
>NW_008330748.1:8708-11383 GCF_000622305.1 Nannospalax galili
AGCACCCACATGGCAGCTAACAACTGTCCATAACTCCAGTTCCAGGGGATCCGATGGCCTCTTCTGTCCTCTGCGGACATTGCACGACATGAATGCACTTACCTACGCTGGTGTCATACCACCCCCAACACACACACACACACATGGACACACACACACACACATGCATATATAAAATTCTGGGGCTCCCAATTTCAATATGGGTATAAAAGTCAGAAAGATCCTGATATAATAGTAGTGGATTATTTCAATACTTCACTCTTATCTTTAGATAGAGCACCCGTACTGAACTTAACAAAGGCACCTCAGAGTTGAACTACACCATAAATCAAATGGAGTTAATAGATGTTTACAGAATAGCCCATTCAGAAATAGAATACGCATCCTTCTCAGCAGCCCATAGGACCTTCTCTAAAATAGATCATATTCCAGACCACAAAGCAAGCCTTAAAAATACAAAAGAACTGTATTAATTTCTTCTATCTTTCTAGATTATTACTAGAATTAGTACTGATTGAAATTAGATTAGATTAGTACTGGAATAAAATTGAAAATTGATAGCAAGAGAAACTACACAATTACTTGGAGACTGAACAACACACTCTCGAATGACTAGTGGGTTATGGACAAAGCCAGGGAAGAAGGATGCGTATAATTCCTAAATGACAGGAAGATGGAAGCAGAATTTACCAAAATCTGGACTATAGCTAAGAGAAGTCAAGAGGAACTTATACAAATGTTTACATTTTAAACCAATCAGTAAGGTCAAACAAATAACCTAATGATGTACCTCACAGTCTCAGACAAACAAGGACCAAACTCAAAAGCAGTCGGAGGCAAGAATTAATGATGACCAGTAATTCATAAGGCAGAGACTAGATGAACAAGCCATTCAATCAATCCAACAAAGAGTTGGTTCTTTGAGGGGAAAAAGATTGAAAAGGTTCTGGCCAAATTAACCGAGCAGCCAGTGCGCTTAAACACTGAGCCATCTCTCCAGTCTGGATACTGGATTCTTCCATACACTGGAAACCATTTCATCCTTTGCGTTATTCTTGAAGTAAGAATTTGAATTTACGTATTGGCTGGTTTTAGAATGGTCATTCTCAAAACATATTTTTGAATGCCTCCATTGTTTGCTGAAAGAACAGCAGAATGTCACAGGCTTACTTGAACATATGGATGTCATGGAAGGAGAGAAGGTACAGCATTCTAAGCTGTAGATGTGGCTGTTCATTTTGCAGCCTTTTACATTATACATGTTTGACACGTCCCATAATAAAGTCTGTAACTGTGAAAGAACCTGCATGGTTGCAAGCCCGTTCATCTTTTCTCCTGCCTCTCATAGTTAGGGTAATTTACAATTTATTATGACATAACCTGACATAGTCATTTTTTTACACTTTCAATTTATCAAGTTTCTCACATCTAGTGTGGTAGATTCTTATTTTATGTGCTAATTAAATCAGAAATTTGTTATGTCATCCCTCTGACCTCATCACCCATCTATGTGCAGTCACTTAATTTCTCAACCAAAAAAAATTTCCTGTGTTTCAGGGGAGCCATCTTCATGTATGGGGTCCAGCCTACTTATCAACCCTTAGCGCTTTTATGTCTTTTCCTGTTTGTCACACTCCCCAGGGACACCTGGATTTCTTTGTCTCTCCGTCTTAGGGGATATGAGCCTAAAAGCACTCAACACCTCAAGCCACCCACAGAAGGTTGCTTTCTTCATACCTTTCCCTAATTCTCCCTTGCCTCCATCTCCTGTCCTTCTGTCACACCACCTAACATTTGGTTCATACTGTAACATTACATTTACTGCACTGTGATAGGCTTGTATATTTGAAAACCCACCTTGTTCTTTTCCCCAGTTGCACTGTTAGCAGAATCGCTGCTACCCAGGAGACATGGGGAGAATATTTATAGGGTGGGTATGCTATACAAAGGGCTGCAAAGCAGCCTGACACCAGCAGTTTCATTGAATGTTCCAACACTGAGTAGATGTGCTAATTAGTTGTTGAATGAATGCTGAGTGTGTGGAGACAGCATCATATGCATGCAGTAAGCTCTGTTGGACTCCTGTAGGATTCATGAAGCAGTGGGAGGTGACTTAAGGCCAGATCTTCATTCAGTATGTGAGTGGGAGTAAGGAGAGGTGGAAATGGGTACAAGAAGCAGACAGGTCTCCAAGGAGTTGCCAAAATGTTGCCATCTCATATACATTTTTTTCTTACTCATATTTATTTTATTTTATAATATCTTTTTAAATATCTTATTTTTTTAAAAAAATATGTGGATAAATGTATTGTCTGCATGTATGTAAGTGTACCTGTTGTGTGCAATGTCCATGGTGGTCAGATGAGGGTGTCAGATCCCCTGGAACTGGATGGTTGTTAGCCACCATGTTGTGGTGTTGTTAACCACTGAACAATTTTTTCAGTCCTAATACTTGTTTTTTAAACTTACATCCCATTCTGTGAGAGGTTGGGGGAGCCTCTTGTGTGGTTAAAGGAATGGTTAATGCCAGAGGAAACAGCTATGTGAGATAATGAGATACTAGTTGTCACGAGTGGAGTTATTAAGGCTTAGTTGAGCGTTACCTCGTTATGCGAGGGAGGATTAATATTCTTAGAGCCAATGTCTTTCAATGCATTTATTTGGGGAATCACAAA
>NW_008330749.1:0-622 GCF_000622305.1 Nannospalax galili
AGAGTCAAGCACCCCAGGTATAATGCTTAAGCCTTTAAGGGCCAAGCTACCTCGTCCCAAAATCAGACCACAAGTGCCTGGAGGCAAGGGGCTGTACACACCCGTTTTTATTATCTGAACTCCCATCTCCGGGGTTAGTACTGTGTGGGAGGAGGAACTGAGGTCCAGTCCTGTGATTCCTGGGGTGGCTCGGCAGAGGTCTGAAATGGATTGTTGCTGCTTGCTGGGATGAAGCTGACTGCCCCAATGGTTTGTGTTGGGGCCTGAGGCGGGCCCCTCTGCCCGTTTCCCTGATGGGGAGGCAAAGCATTACCCTGAGAATCAGTTTTAGATTTGCATTCTTTAGCCCAATATTTTCCGCGTTTGCATCTTGGGCAGAGTCCCGGGAGCCTGACAGAATTGTCGGCCCTTTTTGTTTGGCTAGCAGAGGATTTAGAGTCTCGAGAGAAGTGGCCAGGGTCTCGGCATTTAAAGCAGACTTTAGTGTGGTCTGTGAGCGCCACTGCCACAGCGAGGCCTATGGCGGGACCCTGCTGATAAGAAGGATCAATTTCGGAACAGAGTCTGATACAACCATTAAGGTCTGTTTTGTTTTTCTGAGGCTGAATTGCAGCCTGACAGG
>NW_008330750.1:0-250 GCF_000622305.1 Nannospalax galili
CAGTGTGGGGGAACCTCAGATCGCCTTAAGATGGTTTTATCAGCCCCAGTGATAAGGAGGCATTTGAAAGGTTTATTGTCTATTTTTATGGTTAATTTTTGATGGGCATTTTCTGTAATACTGGTTACCCATAATGTTTGTGGCTTCCCTCTTGTTAGCGGAGCTGAGGGCTGACCCTGAGGGAGTTTAAAGGTGGCAGAAGATTGCCATCTCTGTCATTTTTAGATCTACAATCCTTTTTCCAGTGAAA
>NW_008330751.1:0-343 GCF_000622305.1 Nannospalax galili
ACAGGGTGAGGCAATTGGGGTACCCCTCCAGTGGGTCTATCTAAAAGACTCTCAAATTGTATAACTCTTAACTGTAGGGGAAAAGAAAGTACTTGACTGGTGAATAGGGGATTTGAAGGAGAAGTAAGGGCAAGAGTAGTTAGCATTACAAGTTCTACACAGGGAAACAGAAAAAATACAGAACAGGGCAATTTTCAAGTTCATATGAGAGTCCATTGGAATTTCTTGACAAGGGCTTCCAAAAGCATCTCTCTATTGGGTTCCTCCTCATTTTTCTTTTGTCTCCCAAGGCTGGACTCTAGAGTGATGGATTCAGGATTTGCTTTCAGGTATTTTGATAGCT
>NW_008330751.1:432-3579 GCF_000622305.1 Nannospalax galili
TACTCTTTGGTTATACTTTCCTTTTGGGTGTTTAAGACCATACAGTTGTCCCAAATAAATCAATTTATTTTTACTCTTCAGGTCATTGGAGGATCTGTTCCTCAGGGGTGACATGGGCTTTGGAGGAGCCCCTGGTTCCTTTCTTTTAGCAGTTCTGCCTATGTGAAGATAAGTCAAAGGTCCTACTCACCATGTCTGGCTTCACTTGGAAGCATGGAGGAAATGTTTCCTCTGAGTTGACCCTCTTCTTTGTAGACTGGTCACTGGTTCAAGTCCATCTCGTGGGGTCTCCATGGCCTCAATGAACAAGAGAACAGATGACTCACTACATTTACAGGACATTTTGAGAGATATTCCATAGTCCCCTGGAACTTAGTCAACCTTGGAGGGCAAGGGACAAAAACTGTCATGTATGTAAGAGTAGTACATGCATGCAATGCCCACAGAGGCCAGAAGGGGGCATCAGATCCTCTGGGATTGGAGTTACAAAAGGTTGCTAGCAGGCTTGTGGTGCTGGGAACAGAATCTGGGTTCTCTGAAAGAGCAGTCAGTGCTCTTAACCACTGAGCCATCTCTCCAGCCCTGTGGTTCCCAAGACCCTTTAAGTTTGTAAAACAGGAGTGATGTTAGTGGTTCACTTTTCCTCAGTCAGGAACATTAAATATAAGTAAATAATACATTTGCTTAATCATTTTCCTTAACATAATTTTCCACGCATAAACTTCTATTTAGCACTACATCTTACTCAGAACCAGATGTTTCCATGAAGCTGTTGACACTTAAGCCTACATCCCACAAGTCTTTGGCCCGTCCCCTCACCCCATCACCCTGCAAAGGAGCCCTGAGGTGCATGCACATACTCAGAAGCTCTTCTAAGTTTTGAAAGGGAATCTAGTCTGCTGCTGCAATTGACCAATATTGTTATCTTTTCCACTACATCCTTCCATTTTATACCTGCATCATAGCAAACATCCTTGAAAGTACCACAAGTACTTTAAAAGTATATCTAATTGGAGGTAAACTATGCAAATTACAATTTAGAAAGGTAGTTGGGATTGCTCACTTTTTTAAACTATGAAGACTTTAAACCTGGCGTGATGGTGATGGCATGTCTATCACCCCAGTTCTCGGGGTAGAGGCAAGATCAGAAGAGGTTAGCAAGCACTCTGCCTTTGAGCTCCATCCCCAAGCCATTGTCACTGTGATTTATTTATTAAAGAGCAAAAACAAAACTTCTCACAAAAAATGGACACGAAACAAAGATAATAAAATTGAGCAAAGAGATTATAAAATAAATGATCTGATGTCAAGAAACAAAGATAATAAAATTGAGCAAAGAGATTATAAAATAAATGATCTGATGTCAAGAAACAAAGTTTAGCAAAATTGGTTCTACAGATCATACCATAAGTAGTAATCCTTGAAAGGGAAGAAAGACACTATGAATCAAAAAAGATAAAGAATTTTTGATTTATTATATTGGTTCAGTTAATGGAAAGGAAGGAAACATTTTGATATGATGGAAAGACTTCAGTGTCAATGCTAACAAGGAAATTAACACAAATACATGTTGTGTCTCAGTGGGAGAACTTGATGCACACTGGCTAATTAGTGCAGGTCAAAGGCTATTTAGCATTATTTTCTTTACAAAAAATTGAGATGTCCCCAAACCTTATACACACACACACACACACACACACACACACACAGAGAGAGAGAGAGAGAGAGAGAGAGATACATATATATACATATATATACATTTTCTCAAATCAATCAATATTAATAAGACATATCCAATATTTCATTGCAAAAATAAATCCTTTCTACACTCTTTAGCAAAAAACAATTAATAAAACAGATTAATAATGAAATGATTGTAATCTTCATGCTAAGATGAGACTGTATAATTGTGTCACATGAAAATCAACAAAATCCATAAACTCAGAAATGTAGAGGAAATGGATTATTTAGACAGCCAAGATATTAAGTTATTTTCAGTAACTTATGCTTGTAAATTTTGGAAAATCTTCAAAATTTTTAATTCATTGGGTTTTTCTATATAAATATTCACTGCTGTCCAAGGTTTGCTTTCTTTAAAAATAAAATAAATAGATAACACATAGATAAAATATAAAATAAAATATGTCATATGGAAGATCCTCATATTTTTGTTTCAAGACCCAGAAGATCGTCCCCTTGCTTTTTAAAGATAATTTACTAGTTAAAAGATGGCCGTTGTTTGTGTAACATGTGTGTGGAGGTGTGGGTATCTGAACGAGAGAGGGATGGAGGCCAGAGAACCAGAAGTATTGAGGAGTGCTTTCAAATGGAACAGAGTCTAGAAGGGGTGCAGTTCTGGAAACTTTTACCTCCTCTAGCACCTCCCAGAAAACAAGGGCACAGTGGGAAGATGCCAAGAGCATGGTAAAGAGAAAGAACCAGGTTGGGGATAGAGCTGTTGAGATGGCCCCAGATTTATTCTGTTGGAATAGCAATGCTCTGTAAAGTCATGAAGGCAGAGTTATCAGCCAAGGAAAGCTGCACGTTGACTGTCAAAAAGCCTGGAGTAAGGGCTGGAGAGGACCCAGGTTCAAGTCCCAGCACCCACATCAGATAGCTCAAGCCACCTGTAACTCCAGCTCCCAGGGATCTGACACGCTCTTCTGGATTCCATGGGTACTGCACATATGTGATGCACAGACAAGCACCTGCACACACATACACATAAATAAAGTTTTTTAAAAGACTGAGATAAACATATTTAAGGAATTTTGTGGAAACTAGAAAAATATAGGCCTTAAATGATAGAAATGCGTCAAAGCTTTCCTGAGCCAGGTAAGAAGTTTGGCACCACAAACTATGGAGGAATTTGAGGGCTAATGTTACCTAGAGATGCTCCTACTGATTTTAAAATGTATTCTTTAGTGGATTGTTATGTATCATGATGCCTTTATATACCTTTGAGACCTGGTAATCTGTAGTTTAATACAATTCATATTCTATTTGGTGCTAGATAATATTATTTTAATATGGGGAAGGATTTTATATCTCCCAAGAATATGTGTCAAATTACTAGATAAATTTATGCAAAAATACACTAAAATAGCCATTTATACACACATTTTGTACATATATGAGTTATTAATG
>NW_008330751.1:4879-6526 GCF_000622305.1 Nannospalax galili
GAATAGCCAATTCTTTTGGTGGTGGTGTTTATCTTTCTGACAGAACGTACCACTGTCTGTTTTGGTTTTAGAGTTTACTGTATAAAATATAATTCTACAAAATTAAGCTATTTATATAACACTATAAATTCTCATACAGTAAAAGATTCTCAGTTGGCACTTTTGTGGTAATTTTGGATGATCTTGGTATTTGCTTTGTGCTTACTTAACTGGGCCATGAGGCTCCCACATACACTGTCAGACATTATTCTGGGTGTTTTATTAGGGTGTTTTCTTAACAAAAATAACATCTGATCAATAGAATTAAAGCATATTACTCTACTTAATGTGAGTGGGCTTTCTCTACTCTGAAGAGACCTTTCCTTTTTCTAGTCTAATGGGCTTTGTTTTGAGACATTCGCTTTTCTCTACCTTTGAACTCAAGTTGAAACAATGACTTTTTGTTTCCCCAGCTTGCCAACTCATGGTGCAGCTCTTGGGCCCTCTTCATCCACAATTAATAAAACAGACACACATTGAACTTGTCATGCTTGTCTAGAGAATACTAGCACCACTGTGCTGAGAGTTTACGCCTGCCATGGTTTGAGTGTGGAATGTCTCTCCCAGGCTCATGTTTGACGCTCAGTCCCCATCTGGTGGTGTGGTTTTTAGAGGTTGTAGAAGTGAGTCATTGAGGGCAGGTGTGGTTCATTACCGGTTCGAGCCCTGCACTCTGCTGATCTCCCAAGATGTGAACAAGCAGGGTGGTAAGCTGTCACTGCCATCTGCCAGAATGGACTGGTACTCTCTAATACTGAGCAAAATCAGAACTCCCCCTTTCAGTTATTTCCATCAGTTATCTTGTCATAGCCATACAAAAGGTAACTAACACTATCCCTAATGGGATAGATAATAAGTAGACTTCTCTACCTTTCAGACATTTGAAGACTCAAATTTCTGTTAACATGTCCCAACTCTGGGGACTAATGGCAATTAATTTTATTACTGCTAAATGGCATGTCACCTCTGCAGTTTCTCCAGAATTCTATTAAAGTAACAGCACAAATATTCACAAGTAAAATGATCATATTCTCACATTTCAAAACAACGGTTTTGGGGGAGGGGTTGGATTCGTTTTGTTTTGTTTTGTTGTTGTTTTTTGGTTTTTTTGAGGCAGGGTCTCCCTGTAGCCCCAGCTGTTCTGGAACTCACTATGCAGACCAGGCTGGCCTTGAACTCACAGTAATCCACCTGCATCTGCCTCCTGAGTGCTGGGACTAAAGGCCAGCCACCATGCCCAGACCAAAACAACAATTTGTTAGTGTTCACACAGAACTTCCTTCAAGAAAACAATATCCAGTGATCTTTCTTGCCGCTAACAATAAAACTACAATTACAGGACAAATAGGGAACTTTCTGTGTTTAATAAGTGTGCTGGATAGCTTTAGTTGTCAACAGGACACACCTGGTTGGAGGGAACCTCAACTCCCATTGGGCTGGCCTGTGGCTTTGTCTGTGGGACATTTTCTTGATTGTTGAGTGATGTGGGAGGGCCCCGCCGATGGTGGGCGGTTGCCACCCCTGTGCAGGTGGGCCTATATTATATAAGAAGGTAGGCTGAACACTGGAGAAAGCCAGTAAACAGTGTTCCTCCATGGTCTGAGCTCC
>NW_008330752.1:0-788 GCF_000622305.1 Nannospalax galili
CTAGCAATGTGTTTATAACAGTGAAAACGAATGAACTGAAGCATTTTCTATTAGAACACGTTTCCTACGAATTTTATGAAAAAGAGTATTGCCATGAGTGTCAGTTTTTTTGTTTTTCAAAAATATATCTGGGTTGTGTATCTAAGAGCTTGCTTTCTGTAGACAGAACAATAGTTCTAACAATGTGCTCATAATAGTGATGACGAATGACCTTAAGCACTTTGTGTTAAAACCCGTTTCCTACGTATTGTACTCAAAAGAGTATTCTCATGGGTGTCAGTCTCTTTGCTTTAGAAAAGTATGTCTCGGTTCTTTATGTAAGAGCTTGCTTTCTGTAGAAGAATAGTTATGACAATGGGTTTATAATAGTGAAAATGAATGACCTGAAGAATTTTGGTGTTAAGGCCCGTTACCTCCGAATTGTATCAAAAAGGGTACTGCCATGAGGGTCAGTCTATTTCCTTTAGAAAAATATGTCTCAGTTGTGTATCTAAGTGCTTGCTTTCTGTAGAAAACAGAGTAGTTCTAACAATGTGTTTATAATAGTGAAAACGAATGAACAGAAGCATTTTGTGTTAAAACCTGTTTCCTACCTCTTGTATGAAAAAGAGATTGCGATGAGTGTCATTCTCTTTGTTTAGAAAAATATGTCTCGGTTGTGTATCTAAGCGCTTTCCTTCTGTAGAAAGAATAATTCTAAGACTGTGTTTATAATAGTGAAAAAGAATGACCTGAAACATTTTGTGTTAAAACCCGTTTCCTATGAATTGTACGAAAAAGACTATTGC
>NW_008330753.1:0-399 GCF_000622305.1 Nannospalax galili
GAACCGCTCTAATCCTTCCCTAGCAGAGGACTGCTGGCTGTGTCTCGCATTAAGAACTTCATGGCCTCTAGTTATACCTTTAAACAATGAATCTAATATACTCCCCTCCCCAGATATCTGTAGCTATTCCACGCCTTTTAAAGTCCTGCCCCGCTACTTCAATACATCTGTTTGTCTTTTTAGTCCCTTTCAAAATAATTCCTTTGATGTAGATCTCGGATTAGCTATGTTTACTACCTGCTCTAGGTTTGTTAACACCTCTCAGACAGGCTGTTTAGGGGGGGGAAATTTATGTATGTGGAAATAACATGGCCTATCCTTATTTACCCACTAACTGGACTGGTTCACGTGCCCCTGCATTGCTCTTGCCAGACATAGACATAATTCCAGGAGATGAGC
>NW_008330754.1:0-337 GCF_000622305.1 Nannospalax galili
TTTTTTTTTAATTTTTTAAAAATTTATTTTATTTTCAGTCATGTGTATATGAATATATTTGTGTGTGTGTATGTGTGTGTGTGTGTGTGTGTGTGTGTGTGTGTGTGTGTATGAGTGCATGAGTACTGGAACTCATTGAGACCAGAGCTATTGGATCTTCACCTATAATTACAGGTGTTTGTTAGCCACTTGACATATGTGGTAGAACTTGAACTCAGGGACACTGAAAGAGCAGTATACGTTCTTAATATGTGACCCATCTCTCAAGCCCTAAAATACAATTTCTGACTAAAGCCAAAATGCAATTTGCATAACTTCTGTTCTACACAGAAGAATA
>NW_008330755.1:0-631 GCF_000622305.1 Nannospalax galili
ATGGCTCCTGAGCACTGTGCTGTCACTTTGGGAAATTGTGATGACACATTGCAGAATGGTGATATCACACTAGAGCACAGGCTTAACAAATTGGAGCATTTGGATTGCACAATGGAGCATTGTGAAGACATATTGGAGCTTTATGATGTCACAGTGGGGCATTCTTAAGACATATTTGAGCATTGTGATATCATATTGGTGCATTGTGATAGCAAACCGGGAGATGAGAGCATATTCAGACATTATGATTACATATAGAAGCACTATGATGGTATATTGAATATGGTTGTGGTACATTGGGGTACTGTGATGGCACATAGGGACATTAGGATGACACATTGGTGCACTGTTATGGCACACTGTGCATTGAGATGGCACATTTGAGCATTGTGAAGTCATATTGCAACATTGTGTTGTCACATTGGAGCAGAATAATGGCACATTGGGCAATAGCATTGCCACGTTGCAGCATTGTTATGTCACATTGAAGTATTGTGATCTCAAAATGGAATATTGTGAAGTCATATTGTAACATTGTCATGGCACCGTTGAGCATTGTGATGTCACACTGGGGGATTGTGAGGGGACATTTAGCATGATGTATGCATATTGAGCATGGTGACAACACAAT
>NW_008330755.1:755-1189 GCF_000622305.1 Nannospalax galili
ATTCTGGTGACGCATTGGTGCATTGTTATGGCATACTGATGAGAGTGATGGTGCTATGGAGCATTGGGAAAATCTATTGTAGCATTGTGATGTCACAGTTGGGCATTCTGAAGACACATTTGAGCACTGTGATGGCATATTGGGGCATTGTAATGGCACTGTTGGGATATGAGGGCATACTGAAACTTTTGGAATCCATATAAAAGCACTGTGATGGCCTATTGAACATTGTTGTGGTACACTGGGGCATTTTGATGGCACACAATGGCATTGTGATGACACATTGATGCACAGTTACAACACACTGTGCATTGGGATGTCATATTGGAGTGTTGTGATGACACACTGGAGTGTTTCTGAGGTCACATTGGGGCATTGTGAAGTCACGTTGTAACATTATGATGGCACACTGTACCAATATATTGGCACATGGG
>NW_008330755.1:1359-6878 GCF_000622305.1 Nannospalax galili
AATATAATAACACATGGGGCAATAGTGTTGGAATATTGGAGCACTGTGATGTCACAATGGAACACTGTGATGTCATATTGTAACATTTTCATGGCACATTGGAGCACAATAATGGCACATGTGTCTATAGTTTTGGCATTGGAGCATTGTGATGTAAGATTGGAGGATTATTATGTCACAATAGAACATTGAGAAGTCATGATGAAATATTGTGATGGCAAATTGGAGCAATATAATGTCACATGAGGCAATAGTGTTGGCACATTGGAGCATTGTGATGTCACAATGGAGCATTGTGATGTCAGAATGGGGAATATTTTGGTCATAGTGTAACTTCGTGATGGCACACTGGAGCAATATAATCGCTCAAGGGGCAATAGTGTTGGAACATTGGAGCATTGTGATATCACACTGGAGCATTGTGATTTCCCAATGGAACATTGAGAAGTCATATTGACACATTGTGATCGTACATTGCAGGAATACAATGACACATGCGGCAATAGTGTTGGCACATTGGAGCGTAGTGATGTCACATTGAAGCATAATGAAATCCCATTGGAGCATTGTGAGTCATATTGGAACACTGTTATGGCCCTTTGGAGCACTGTGATATCAAAATGGAACACTATGAAGTCATATTGTAATATTGTGATGGCACATGAAGCGATAGTGTTTGAACACTGAAGCAGTGTGATGCCACGTTGGAGCATTGTGAATTCATATTGGAGCATTGTAATGACACAATGGAACATTGTGAAGTCATATTGTAACATTGTCATGGCACCATAGACCATTTGGATTTCACATGGAGCGATAGTGTTGGCACATTGAAGAATTGTAATGTCACATTGGAGCATTGTGAAGTAACAATGTAATGTTGTGAATTCATATTGTAACAGTGTGAAGGCACCATTGAGCATTGTGATGTCACATTTGAGGATTGTGTTGTGAGAAGTGAACATTGCGAAGGCATATTTTAACATTGTGATGACATATTAGAGAAATATAATGGCACTTGGGGAGATAGTGTTGGCACATTGGAACATTGTAATGTCACATTGGAGCATTTTGGAGTCATATTGTAACATTGTGATGTCCCAATGGAGGAATATAATGCACATGAGGTGATAGTTTTATCACATTGGAGGATTTTCATGTCACTTTGGAGGACATTGAAGTCACAATGGAATATTGTGATGTCACAATGGAACATTATGAAGTCACATTGTCACATTGTGATGGTGCATTGGAGCAATAGAATGGCTCATGTGGAGATAGTGTTGGCATATTGGAGCATTGTGATGTCCCATTCGGGCATTGTGACGTCACAATGGAGCATTGTGAAGTCATATCATAACATTGTGATGGTGCATTAGAGCAATAGAATGGCATATGGGGCAATAGTGTTGGCACTTTGCAGTTGGTGATGTCAATTTGTGAACTCATATTGTTGCATTGTGTTGGCACATTGGAGCATTGCAATGTCACAATGGAACATTATGAAGTCCTAGTGTAACATTGTGATGGTACTATGGAGAATTGTGTGGTCAAATTTGAAGATTGTGAGGGGACATTGAGCACCGTCTTTGCATATGGAGCATGATGACGACACAACTGATCACGGTAACGCACAATTGCGCATCACGTTGGCACAATGAGCATTGTGATGGCATATACGTGCATTGTGATGGCACAATTGAACATTGAGAAGTCATAAAATAAAATTTTGATGGCACATTTGAGCAATATAGTGGCACATGTGGGGTTAGTGTTTGCACATTGGAGCATTGTGATGTCACAATGGAACATTGTGAAGTCATATTGCAACATTGCGGTGGCACATTTAGGATCATAGTGTTAGCACACTGGAGCATTGTGATGTTATAGCAGACCATTGAGAAGTCATATTGTTGCATTTTGATGCCATATTGGAGCAATATATTAGAACGGGTGTGATTTTATTGTCTCCCTGGAGCATTGTGATGTCACAATGGAACATTGTGAAGTCATATTGTAACATTGCGGTGGCACATTTAGGATCATAGTGTTAGCACACTGGAGCATTGTGATGTTATAGCAGACCATTGAGAAGTCATATTGTTGCATTTTGATGCCATATTGGAGCAATATATTAGAACGGGTGTGATTTTATTGTCTCCCTGGAGCATTGTGATGTCACAATGGAACATTGTGAAGTCATATTGTAACATTGCGGTGGCACATTTAGGATCATAGTGTTAGCACACTGGAGCATTGTGATGTTATAGCAGACCATTGAGAAGTCATATTGTTGCATTTTGATGCCATATTGGAGCAATATATTAGAACGGGTGTGATTTTATTGTCTCCCTGGAGCATTGTGATGTCACAATGGAACATTGTGAAGTCATATTGTAACATTGCGGTGGCACATTTAGGATCATAGTGTTAGCACACTGGAGCATTGTGATGTTATAGCAGACCATTGAGAAGTCATATTGTTGCATTTTGATGCCATATTGGAGCAATATATTAGAACGGGTGTGATTTTATTGTCTCCCTGGAGCATTGTGATGTCACAATGGAACATTGTGAAGTCATATTGTAACATTGCGGTGGCACATTTAGGATCATAGTGTTAGCACACTGGAGCATTGTGATGTTATAGCAGACCATTGAGAAGTCATATTGTTGCATTTTGATGCCATATTGGAGCAATATATTAGAACGGGTGTGATTTTATTGTCTCCCTGGAGCATTGTGATGTCACAATGGAACATTGTGAAGTCATATTGTAACATTGCGGTGGCACATTTAGGATCATAGTGTTAGCACACTGGAGCATTGTGATGTTATAGCAGACCATTGAGAAGTCATATTGTTGCATTTTGATGCCATATTGGAGCAATATATTAGAACGGGTGTGATTTTATTGTCTCCCTGGAGCATTGTGATGTCACAATGGAACATTGTGAAGTCATATTGTAACATTGCGGTGGCACATTTAGGATCATAGTGTTAGCACACTGGAGCATTGTGATGTTATAGCAGACCATTGAGAAGTCATATTGTTGCATTTTGATGCCATATTGGAGCAATATATTAGAACGGGTGTGATTTTATTGTCTCCCTGGAGCATTGTGATGTCACAATGGAACATTGTGAAGTCATATTTTAACATTGCGGTGGCACATTTAGGATCATAGTGTTAGCACACTGGAGCATTGTGATGTTATAGCAGACCATTGAGAAGTCATATTGTTGCATTTTGATGCCATATTGGAGCAATATATTAGAACGGGTGTGATTTTATTGTCTCCCTGGAGTATTGTGATGTCACAAAGGAACACTGAGAAGTCATAGTTTAGCATTCTGATGACACATTGAAACAATACAATGCCACATGGGGAGATAGTGTTACATTGGAGCATTATGATGTCACAAAGGAAAAATGTGAATTCGTATTGTAACATATTGATGGCACTATGTAGCAATATATAGGCACATGGGGAAAAGTATTGGCATACTGGAGCACTGTAAGGTCACAACTGATCATTGTGAAAAGACAAAGGAACATTATGAAGTCATATTGTAACATTTTGATGGCAATGTGGAGCAATATAATAACACATGGGTCAATAGTGTTGCAATATGGGAGAAATGTGTCATCATCTTGGAGCATTGTGAAGTCATATTGTAACATTTTGATGGCAATGTGGAGCAATATAATAACACATGGGTCAATAGTGTTGCAATATGGGAGAAATGTGTCATCATCTTGGAGCATTGTGAAGTCATATTGTAACATTGTGATGGCATATTGGAGCAATATAAGGCCACACAGCACGATAGTTTTGGGTCATTGGAGAATTGACCTTTCACATTGGAGCACTGTGATATCACAATGGAATGCTGTAAAGTCGTATTTTAACATTGTGATGGCACCATAGAGCATTGCGATGGCACATGAGTCCATAGTGTTGGCACATTGGAGCATTGTGATGTCAAATTGGAGCATTGTGAAGTCATATTGTAACATTGCAATGTCACTTTGGAGCAATACAATTGCACATGAGGTGGTAGTGTTCGCACATTGGAGCATTTTCATGTCATATTGGAGGACTTTGGAGTCACAATAGAACATTGTGATGTCACAATGGAACATTTTGAAGTCATATTGAAACACTGTGATGGCACATTGGAGCATTATAATGGCACAAGTGGTTATAGTGTTGGCACATGGATCATAGTGATATCATCTTGGAGCATTAGAAACACACATTGGAGCATTGTGATGTCACATTGGGGGATTGTGAGGGGACATTGAGCACCGTGTTTGCATATTGAGGAAGGTTATGACACAATGGATCATTGGAATCACTCATGGCCATTGTGGTGTCACATTGGGGCATTGTCATGACCCATTGGAGAATTGTGATGTCACATTGGGGGATTGTGGGTGGACATTGAGCACTGTATTTGCATATTGATCATGGTGACGACATAATAGATCATTGTAATGACACAAAGGCACATTGTGATGGCACGATAAACATTGGGATGGCACAATGGAGCATTGTGAGGGCACAGTGAGTATTGTGATACCACAGTGGAACATTGTGACTTCATATTGTAACATTGTACTGGCTCATTTGAGCAAGATAATGGAACATGTGGCCATAGTGTTGTCACATTGGAGCATTGTGTGTCACAATGGAACATTGTGAAGTCATACTGTAACATTGTGTTGTCATGTTGGAGCATTGTGAAGTCACATGGAACATTGTGAAGTCAATTTTGTAACATTGTGATGGCACATTGGAGCAATATAATGGTACATGGGGCTATAGGGATGGCGCACTGTAGCATTCTGTTGTCACAGTGGAGCCTTGTGATGTCACAATGGAACATTGTGAAGTCATGTTGTAACATTTTGATGGCAGCATGGAGCATTTTGATGTCACATTGATAGGTTGTGAGGGGACATTGAGCACAACGTTTGCACTATGCATGGTGATGACACAATAGATCAAGTAATGACACAATTTTGCAAAGTGATGTCACAATGAGCAATGTGATGCCTCAATGGAACATCGTGAAGTCATATTGTAATATTGTGATGTCACGATGGAACATTGTAATGGCACAAGGGGAGATAGTGTTTTGACATTGGAGGACTGTGATGTCTCATTCGGGTATTGTGAGGGGACACTCTGCCCTGAACATGGTGACAACACAATGGATCATGGTAATTACACAATTGCACATAATGATGTCACAGTGAGCATTGTGATAGCACAATGGAACATTGTCAAGTCATTGTAACATTGTGATGGCACTTTGGAGCTATGTAATGGCATATAGGGCTATACTTTTGGCATATTACAGGATTGTGATGTCACACTGGAGTATTGTGATGTCACAGTGGAACACTGGGAAGTAATACTGTAACATTGTGATGCCACATTGGAGCAATATGATGGCATATATGGCGGTAATGTAGGCACATTGGAGCATTGTGATGTCACATTTGAGCA
>NW_008330755.1:7496-9145 GCF_000622305.1 Nannospalax galili
TATTCAAATGAATCTTCCACCGAGGCTGCCATAAAGCAAACTTCAGGCCTTCCACAAGGCACTCCTCAGGAGCCTCCTGGTGATAAAATTTTTAATTCCCCCTAAGGAGATAGACCTTATCTCCCTTGACAGTGACGAGGAAACGTCACCCGAGACATGTTCTAAGATTTCAAATCCTAAACATGTTAAATCAGAGCCTAACTCTAAAGTCAGCATTGATGTCACGACACTCCAGTCTGGCACTGCGCCCACGGCTCCTTCTGAGGTTCACTCTCTGCCTCCTCCTTACCCTCTCCCACTAGTTTTACCTGCCCTCGAGGCATTCCCCACTTCTCCCCTTGTTACCCAATTAAGAAATGAATTGGTTCTGTTAAAAGAACAGCTAGCCCTAGAACGACAAAAGCAAGAACTGCTTGCGGGTCTTCAAGACCTATCAGTTAAAAGTAAATATTCCTTGCAAGTTGCGTCTTTCCCCACCCTGCAGTGCTCTGTTTTCACACAGCAACATCGCCCCTTTAAACTCTCAGAGATGAAAGAGTTAAAAGCCACTGTAAGTAACATGGCCCCTTTAAACTCTCAGAGATGAAAGAGTTAATAGCCACTGTAGCCCAGTATGGCCCAACTTTAATATGCTAATGGACAAGGGAGTCCTCCGGGTCAGTTAAAAGAAACTGTAATAAAAACAGCTAAAAGAAATCAACAAAACAAAAATGGATGGGATTTTAATATGTTCAATGCTAGGCTGGTGTACCTTGTGAGTTTGAGGTCACCTGGGTTACAGGCAGACTGTGTCTCAAAAATATGATGCCCCCAACATTCCTATTTTCTAATTTATAAAGGACATTATAAAAACTTATAACAATAGTTGACTCAGATTTGAAAGGATGTATTTTTGTTTAGTGCACTAGCAATGCTTAATTACTGCCAATTGTTCCACGAGTAATTCATAGTATGCAATATTTTATCTCTGGAAAGGAGCCTTCCCTTTGACATTTAAAATATGATTCTTGTGTTCTGTGTTCACTGACTGTGTCTGAAACTGAGACAGCCAGTGTGAGTCTATGTAAGGTCTCGGTTTCTATAATGTGAGAAAAACCCCTACAATTCATTGTATAAGTTAAAAATATTTTTTGTCTTTGAGATATTTTAGTAAACTATAATTCAAAACTTTTAAATTGCTAAATGTTATTTTTATTGCTTTAGCAAATCAGATTGGCAGATACTAATTATTAAATAAAATAAAAATATTTTGATAAAAGGGCGAGAGGAGAAGCCAGTCTCAGGTTATGCCTGAGAGGCTCCATAACAATGCTTTTCAACATAATTCTCAGGCCCCAGTGGGCATCAACAATGGTTGCCATTCCTAACTGTAATAATACACATAAAAGCCTTGGCAACAAGGTTTCTTGGTCCTCTGCCTCCTGAAGAAAAGAGTGTGACAGATATTTTCGTGTAAATATTGTGTTTGTATGATGTATACTATGATTTCTAAAAACCTAGGCTGCTTGAATATGCTAACAGCTAACTCTGGAGGGAAATTGTGCCCCTTTCACTTCAGACTTAATCCTGTTCTTTAGATCTAAAAGATGTTTTCTGCCTAATGTCTCTTACTTGCAGTTTCAAACTAATATAATATAGGCTAACAATGT
>NW_008330755.1:9799-10458 GCF_000622305.1 Nannospalax galili
ATATTAGTTATAAATTATTTTTGCCTTGTTTGTCTCACTTTAAATGGTATGTTTGTGTCTCCACGGTTACCTGTTGTCACCTTATTTTTCCATAGATGTGTTTTGAACAACCCATGTTTGTGTTACTCTTAAATGTTCTAAAACTAAGGTGTGTGTCTTCCCTCTCTTGTCGTTTTGTTTCTTGTATGTTACCTTGGACACATGCTTGGTACATACGTACCTCTTTTGCTCCACAGGGTCAAGACACTATAAACTATGCCCCTGGCAGTCTCCAGTCACCGCTACCAAACTAAGTTGTGTTTCCTCTTGCACTCTTTGTTTTCACCTTTAGGTAACTCTACAGCTGATAAATTGTGACATCCTCCCTTATCCTCATTTGGGGGAGAGGGCATGTTTATGTTTTTTTCCACAGAATGCTGACAATACATGTTGGGTACCTAAATGCCCCATCTACTTTACAACGTCTCCAGACTCTATGCCACCTGTGTCATCACTACAACATCCATCATCATATCCTGTGTTCCCAATTTTTGGACTGGGTTTTTAGACTCTGTTCGTGTTTCCTGTTGGGTACAAATGCCCCATCTACTTTACAACGTCTCCAGACTCTATGCCACCTGTGTCATCACTACAACATCCATCATCATATCCTGTGTTTT
>NW_008330755.1:12855-14389 GCF_000622305.1 Nannospalax galili
ATAACGCATACTACTGTTAGGCCCCTTAAACTTATCCTGGATGTCCCCCATCCACTCACCCTTAATTCCCTTAAGAGCTTTTTAGGTAATATTAATTGGCTAAGGCCCTGGCTTTCCATCCCCACAAGTCAATTACAGCCACTCTTTGATCTCTTAAAGGGAAACAAAAACCCAGCCTCCAGACGGTATCTAAACCCAGATGCAAAAAAAGGCTCTCCAAATAATTAACAACCACTTTCAAAAGGCATCACTAGCCAGATATGACCCCAGGCTACCAGTTCAACTCTTAATTTTTAATTCCTCCCTCACCATGGTGGGAGCAATTCATCAGCCACACGGAGTACTAGAATGGCTTCACACGCCAGTAGGGGGTGCTTCTCGTTTTCTTACAGAAGTAGACACCCTTGCATCTATGATTCATCAAGGAAGAGAGAGAACCTTAAAAATTATAGGAAAAAAACCTGATACCCTTATTATCCCCTTCCCATTATCAGATGTACAATGGCTCCTAAAACATCACTCCTCTTTTTCAATTAGCTTAATAGGCTTCCCAGGACAAATTAATAATCACTATCCCAAAGATAAGTGGATGTCGGTTATTCCAGTATTTCACTGGCTCCCACCTCAGCTCTTCTGCCACAAACCCATAAAAGAGACTATTACAGCCTTTACAGATGGAGAAAAAAGGGGGCAGCATTGGTCATATATGACTTCTCTAATGACCCACCTATGATATATTTTCAACCTCTATCTGATAAATCTCCACAATTTAAAGAGCTCTTTGCCTTCTATATGGCTCTTGATAAGATGAACCCTTCAACCTTTATTCTGACAGCATTTATGCTGTTAATTTGCTCCCATGGCTAGGTCGTTCCTTTATTAAAATAGATGGCAACCCCATCTCACCCCTGCTAATTAAAATTTCCACACTGTTACAAAAACGGGTGGCTCCATTATTTGTCCAGCATATCAGGTCCCACTCCTCTCTCCCAGGACCTCTTACTAAAGGAAATGCCATAGCAGATGAGGTAGCCACCGCTGCAACATTCTCTGCCAGCGTAACAGATGCCCAAAACCTCCACCATGCCACCCATATTAATTTACAAGGGCTCCATCTCAGATTCCCCCACACTCCCCTCAGACAACTTAAATGCATTGTTAAAACCTACTCTTCCTGTGCATCAATGATACATACCCGTGCTATACAACAGATGGGCACCAATCTTCAGAGGCTAAAATCTAATGCCCTCTGGTCCCCCAATTCGGCAGACAAAAATATGTATTTGTAACTGTTGACACTTCCTTTGGGCTACTGCCCAAACTGGTGAAAGTTCAAAAAAACTAATAAATCACATGCCGTCATCTTTTGCCATCATGGGCCTCCCTGCACAACTAAAGACAGATAATGGCCCAGCATTTACCAGCTCCCCGTTTAAAAAATTTTGTGAAGCCTGGAAAATCACCCATCACCCTGGCATCCCATACAACCCAAAAGGACAAGCCATTGTGGAAAGGTCACATAAAACCTTAAAAG
>NW_008330755.1:14696-16250 GCF_000622305.1 Nannospalax galili
CCAGATGAATCCCCCCCCCCTTCACCACCAGCCCCATCATCTGAAGCCCCACATCCCGCAGCCTTTGAACAGCTCTGTAATCTCAGGGATAATGGGAGTTGTTGCCCCAGAATCTCCAGACACAATGGCCTCAGGACCCAAAAACCCCACCGGTAAAAGCTTTTCCTGTTAACCTACAAATAACAAGGCAATGTCCACTGGCTTGGTACCCACTCCCAGCAGCAGAATTAAAAGAGCTGTGCCAAGCCCCTGAGCACAGACAAGCATGCCGGGGACTAAAAATTAATCCTAATACTATGTTCTGGAGATTTTATGTCAGAGAAACATTTCAAGGAAAAAATCAGATAATCGGAACCGCAGACTGCCCCCTAGTGGGCTGTCAAAAACCCATAGAAATCATAATATACCCAAATGCTAGCAGATACGGAATTAACAAATATGTTTGCTTCCCTTTTTGACAAACATATCCATCATGCCTCAAGGAAGTTGATAACTATGGGGGCTGCTGCTATTTCAATCCCTGTAGGTTGGAACTAGGATTCACTGTGGGATATCAGGGCATAACAGGACAGAAAAGACTCATCTACCTAAAGGATAATAAGTATCTCTATGGGAACCATGACTATTAACTAATATGTGTTGCAGATCCATGGGACGATCGCTGGCGTATCAGAGTAATAGGAAAGTTCTACTCAGGTGCATTCTCTAGCTACCCTACAGCTGACTTTCATATCTCTCGACAGCTTGTACCTGCAGCTAAGTCTGTGCTAACTCATCATAATATTATTCTACAGGAAAAACAGAGGACGAGATAAGATCAACTATGTCCTGGAGCCAATACATTCAATATGTTGCTATCTTTCTTGCCTTCACCACCCACCCCAATGCCTCTGTTTCTTTTGTGCATCCAGCAATAGATAAATCTTTACTGGCAGCAGCTCCAGTTAATACCGCCCTTCTTTACCAAGAAACAAAAAAAGATTTCACTGACTCTCATCTGATGGATATTCCCTTATTCGAACAACTGGCTAACTATCCAATTTGTATTTCCAGCAAGAGTAAGCCTACTCATTACAAATGCCTCACTAACATTACTCTCTCGAGGATAGCATGCATCACCCCTCCTCTTTTCCTATGGTGCAAAGGAAAAGCCCAACACTGTGTTAACTCCTCTTTGTCCACCTTTTGTATACCGGTAATGATTACACCCCAGGTGTATTTACTCGAGTATTCACAGCCGCCAGAAGAGAGATATCTTTATCCCTTTGCTAGTAGGGCTAGGACTTGCCCTCTCCCTGGGTGCTGGAGGCGCTGAGACTGCTGCTATTGTACAAACCCATCACCTGGCAGAAGACTTTCGAGACAAGCTGGACCAGGCAATGGTATCCACGACTGACAGCCTAGAATCCCTCCAATGACAAATGAACTCTCTTGCCAGGGTTGTGCTCCAAAACAGAAGAGCACTGGACTTAATAACTGCTGAACATGGGGGGACATGTTTACTATTGGGAGAGGAATGCTGTTTTTTTGTAAATGAATCAAATGTTGTTGAAA
>NW_008330756.1:0-26204 GCF_000622305.1 Nannospalax galili
AAAAAAAAAAAAAAAAAAAACAAAAACCCCTTATCCCTAAACATAGTAAGTTATTTTTACCTTTTATGTCATTCTAGCCCCTTTGTCTCTCTTACCTAGTAACATGCATTCTGATTGCTTACTCTAAGGCTATATGGCTATGACATTAAGACTACCGGAATGTTGTTGGGCATGGTGGCACACTCCTTTAATCCCAGTACTCAGGAGGCAGAGGCAGGTGGATCTTTTTTAGTTCAAGGCTAGCCTGGTCTACATAGTGAGTTCCAGGCCAGCTGAAGCTACCAGGGGATCCTGACTCAAAATGAAAAGAAAAAGACTATAGGAATGTAACAAGTCTTCACATGCTTACATTATACTAATTCGATCATCCTGTCTTTGTTCTCCTTTTTCCTGCCCCCCCCACATCTCAAACTGTGAGCCAAAATAAACCCCTCAAATTTTTGTTAGGTGTTTTGTTAGAGCAATGGGAAAAGTAGCTAATACAGTAAGGTTTAAATGTATTATGAAGCTGTGCTGGAGCTTAGACTCAGTTCTAAGTCCTAGAACCACCAGCTTCAGGTAGTTGGCTAGAATGAGGTCTTCAGCACTAATTTCTACATCTCTTCTGAGGGATGAACAAAGCTCTCACTTCTCTCCTGAGTCCCAAATTTGTATTCCAAAATGCCTTCTTGATATCTCCTTTTGCAGACATAATGATTGTCTTCCACATTTACCTTGGCTCAAGCTGACTCTTAAAGAATTTTATTTATTTATGTGTATGAGTGTATTGCCTGCATGTATGTAAGTGCACCCGTGTCATGCAATGCCCATGGAGGTCAGAAGAGGGAGTCAGATCCTCTGGAACTGGAGTTAAGGACAGTTGTTAAGTGCCATGTGGGTGCTGGGAACTGAACTGGGGTCCTCTGCAAGAGCAATAGGTATTTTTAACTGCTGAGCCATCTCTCCAGCAAACTGACCTTTGACTTCTGCTCTGCTTCCATACCTGCCACCCTCTGCCCAGTTGCTTACAGATCAGTGAATAGTCCACCATCAGTCAGTTTCTCTTTCCCTCTACTCCCTGGCTCGGTTCATCAAGTCTTCTGGCCTCTACCTCCAAACCATGACCTGAACTCATCCATTTCTATTTTCACTACTGTACCCTAATCTAAACCACTGCCATCCATCTACTGAATCTGCTAATCAACTGCATTCACTCTTGATTCCCTCTACAGTCTACCCAAAGTAGCCATGTCCCCAAAAGACCCCCCCAACTAACATTAACAGCGGGGTGTAGTGGCACATGCCTTTAATCCCAGCACTCTGGAGGCAGAGGCAGGAGGATCTTTGTGAGTTCAAGGCCAGTCTAGCCTACTCTTTCCAGCCTAGTCTACATAGTGAGTTCCAGGCCAACTGGGGCTAAAGGGAGACCCTGTCGGAAAAAAAAAAAAAAAAAAAATTAACATTATCACAAAACTTTATTAAGATAGAACAGATAAACAAAATAATAAATTCCTTATATTTCTGTCACTTTAAAGGATTAATCCTTTATGCATATCTTCTTATTACTGTACTATATATAGTTCATATGTGTATATAGTGGTTAATTATACCTTACATACTATTTTACAAAATTTTTGTAAAATTTTTTTCCCCCAGGTAATCTCAGTTTTACCATGTTTTCATTTCTTCCAATATCCAATTTCATTTTCCCTAGGTGTCCCTAAAATGCCCTATACAGTTGGCTTGCTCAAATCATGAACCGATCTAGGACTCATATGACATCAGAGTCTTTATTTATTTATTCATTTATTTATTTAATGTATGAGTGTATTGCCTGTGTGTATGTAAGTGCACCCATGTTGTGCAATGCCTGTGGTCAGAAGATGATGTCAGATTCCCTGGAACTGGAGTTATAGACAGTTGTTAGCTGCTATGTGGGTGCTAGGAATCAAACCTGGTTCCTGTGTAAGAGCACTTAGTGCTCTTAATTGCTGAGTTATCTCTTCAGTACTTCTATCTTTTTATGTATGTATGTATGATTTATTTATTTATTTATTTATTTATTTATTTATTTATTTATTTATTTTGGACACCAGAGTCTTTAAATCTTCCACGGACCCTTTCTTCATGATATAGTCTGGTTAAAGAAGACAAGGTGGTCAGACTGCAGAGTTAATCAGGCTCTGGACTTGTCTTGTGGTTCTGGGGATCAAATCCAGGTCTGTTTCCATGCTAGGTAAGTGTTCTACCACTGAGAAGCTGCTTTAGCCCTTGTCTTTTCAAGACAAGATCTTGCTCTATAACTCAGGTTGGCCTTGAACTCATGACCTTCCAAATGGCCTCCCAAATGCTAGGATAACAGGTGTGTGCTAGCATGCTTGTATATCTGGATTTGTCTTCTTGCTTCTTTATGGTATTTAGCTTTTAATTTGGTGGGTTGCAGGTAAATGGTTTTGGCCAGAGTTCATTGTAGATGATACTGTGTTCCTCACATGATCATTCCAGGAGACAATATCTAGGTGGCCCACCATTCAGGATGCTGGGATTGAAGACTGGATGTGGTGATACCTATTTGACTCTTTTGGGATTAGACAGAGATTGGTAGATCATTTCTTAAAGGACCAGACTACAAGTAATTTAGGCCTTATAGACCAAATATCTTGGTGACAACCACTCAGCCTTGTACTGCAAAACCAGACACAGTAAGTAGATAGTGGATATGTTGTGTTGTAATAAAATGTTGCTGAACATGTGGTAGATTTGACTTGGCTTTGGTTTGTCAATCTCTGGACTAGAAAATCCACATGGTTTTATACATGGCTACATAAATGTTGATTCCCCATCAAATGTTGAGTGTGTGTGTATGTATGTGTGTGTGTGCGTATGTGTGTGTGTGTCCAGGTCCTTAAGCATGCTAAGCATTTCTCTGTCACTGAGCTATATGCTTAGATAATAATGTTTTATTAATATCAATTAGTGATATTTGCAAGAATCAATATTATTTATTAGGACTTATAAAAAGTGCTAATTTATTTATTTGTAGTTTTTATTTATTTAGTTGATTTTTTGCTTAAACTAAAAAAAATTAAATTGTAAGACATTTCTTAATTTGAAATATTTCAAACTCAGAAAAAATTAAGATATTGCAATTAATTTCTGTAAACTCTCTACTTAGAGTCATCATTATTAATATTTTACCTTATAATTTTCTGTATGTATATATGTATACATATGCATGTATATATGTATAGTGGTTCCTTCCTATAATCTTTTTAATATTTTATTATTTCTATTTTACTTTATGTGTAAGAGTGTATTACCTGTGTGTATGTAAGTGCAGCCATGTCATGCAATGCCTGCAGAGGTTAGAAGAGGGTGTCGGGATCCCCTGGAACTGGAGTTATGGATGGTTGTTAGCCACCATATGGGTTCTGGGATTCGAAACCAGGTCCTCTGCAAGAGCAGTCAGTGCTTTTTTTTTTTGAGACAGGGTCTTCCTGTAGCTCCAGCTGGCCTGGAACTCACTATGTAGACCAGGCTGGGCTTGAACTCACAGAGGTCCACCTGCCTCTGCCTCCCAAGTGCTGGGATTAAAGGCATGTACCATCACGCCCGGCTGCAGTCAGTACTCTTAATGATGAACCATCTCTCCAGCCCTCCTGCCTGTAACCTTTAAAAAAATTTTTTTTTTTAGTTTTGTTTTGTTTATTGAAACCTTTTTGAGATAATTGTACACTTACACGGAATCTTAAGGAAGAAAACACAGTTCTCTGTACATCTTAGCCAGTGTTCTGCAAATGATAACATTTGCAAAGTTAAATTATTTTGTGGCAGAATCCAGAGCCTTACACATGCTGAGCTGCAACCCCAACACTTGGATTAGCTTTATTTTCTTCTGCTCTCCAGCCCTTGAGATTAATTAATTTTTTAAAACTTCCCAGACTGTATTTTATCTCTAGAAGTTTAATTAGGTGATTTATATTTTCTGTAGGGCACAGATGAAGATACATTGAGGTGGTAGAAAAGTAATAGAAAAAGTATGTAAAACTTCTTGGTGCTTGGGACCTTTCAAATGCCAAGGCCTGGGTGCCCAGGACCATGTGTGGAGTCAAGACCATAGCTGACCATCAAGGGAGATGGGAAGTCCATTCTTGAGAATCAGTACTCCTAGGACTAGGATCTTCAAATGACAGAACCCTCCCCTGTTCCCAGGATAGGCCCAAAGCAACAGAGGCAAAGCCACTACCATGCACAACCTGGGACCTTGTGGGAGGGGTTTGTGGGGGAATGCAGCCACTCAGAGAAGGTTGAAACTGCTGCCCAACATCCTGAAGTCCTCCATCCTCCAATCTGCTCTACCATCAGCCCACCACCAGAGGAATGTGGAACCATGGTTTGGGATCACATCTCCAGGTTCACAGGAGGAGACCACAGTTTCAGGTTCATGGGACGCAACCACAGTTCCAGGCTCAGAGGAAGTAACCACAGCGCTAACTAAGGGAGACCATCACAACTCGAGTTTACAGGAGGGAACCACAATTCCAGTTCACAGGAGGGGACCACAACTCCAGGTCATGGAAGGGGACCACAGCTTCAGGTTCACAGCAGACAAATAGCTCTGGACTCACAGGACGGGTCATAATTTGATTATGCTGGTTCCTACTATTTTACTGTCTCCACTGCTTTGTCTATATGACTATAGCTGTGTTTAAGAAAGAGCATTTTGGCTTCTGTACAGCAAACAGAGATAGCAGTTGCTTGTTGGCTTGAATGTCTGGGTAGAGGGCATCAATACTGGAGAAAAACACTTTTCACTTTTGCTCAAGGAGACAGATGGGTTGAATGTTTTCTTTTCCATGGTCATGGATTGGTTGGCTTTTTTGGTGTCTGCTATTTTAATATCTTCCTCCACAATTGTGCTGAGAGTCACCACCACCATTGCGCCTGCCGCCATCTTGGCTCTATTTTCTCTCTTACTTGCTAAGTCCTGAGTTAAGAATTTTGAGATCAGTATAAAAGTACCTAGGGTCAGGAAAGTATTCCTCCTCTGTGAAAAAGTTCCTCACGTGGTCCAGCACATTCAGCCTCTTGGGATCTGGTCCGCCCTGGGCCTTGAGGCTGGCTGCCTCTTTCTGCCGTCTTGATTCCTGTTATCATCTTAGGGCATCTTAAACGTCCTGTTTTTCTATTTCTCCTCAAGATAATCTCTGATTCTTTTACCCCTAGAACTGTAACATCCAGTCCTGATCCTTCACAGAAGA
The DNA here is from genome assembly GCF_000622305.1 of Nannospalax galili. NCBI lineage: Eukaryota > Metazoa > Chordata > Mammalia > Rodentia > Spalacidae > Nannospalax > Nannospalax galili. Next base: position 5,241 of record NW_008330756.1, read on the forward strand.
TTGCCCCCTCGACTTAAAATTTTATTTATTTGTTTTTATTTTATATATAAATATGAGTATTTTGCCTTCATGAATGTCAGTGCGCCCATGTTGTGCAACGCCCATGGAGGCTGGAAAAGGATGTCAATATCTCCCTGGAACTGAAGATACTGATGGTTATTAGCTGCCATATGGGTTCTGGGACCTGAACTCAGGTCCTCTGCAAGAGCAGCCAGTGCTCTTAACAGCTGAGCCATCTCTCCAGCCCACCTGCCAGCAAGAGGATTGTTGGGCCAGTCTCAGTTACAGAGTGAGACACTTTCTCCAAAAAGTAAACCAAGGAGGCTGAGTGTGGTGATGCATGTCTTTTAATCCTAGCACTTGGGAGGCAGAGACAGGTGAATCTCTGTGAATTTGAGGCCAGCCTTGTCTACATAGTCTGTTCCAGACCAGCCAGGGTTACATAGTGAGACCTTATTGCAACAAACAAACAAAGCACCTGATAGTCTTGCAGAAGACCTGGGTTGGGTTCCAGCACCCCCATTGCAGCCTACTAGCATTTGTAACTCCAGTTCCATGGGATCTGCAGCTCTCTTCGGGCCTCCTCAGGTGCTGCATGCACATGCAGGCGAAACATTCATATTCATAAAAATAAATATATTACATAAGTGAATAAATAAAAGTTTAAAAATAATTAATTAAAAAAACAAACCCAGCTGGGTGTGGTGGCTCACTCCTTTAGTCCCAATACTTGGGAGGTAGAGGCAGGTAGATCTGTGTGAATTCTAGGTCAGTCTGGTCTACATAGTAGACCAGGCCAACTAGGTCTACAGGGAGACATTATCTCAAAAAGACCAAAAAAAAAAAAAAAAAAAAAAAAAAAACCCCAAAAAAAAAAAAAAAAAAAAAAAAAAATTGAAATAATTCCATGCATTCTACCAAACCACAATGTAATAAAGCTCAAAATCGGACACAATCTTAAATAAATAGACCTTAACATATTAGACAGAATGCATGAAATCCAGTGAGGGCACTATATGGTGGCACAGATAGGGTAAGGGGTCTAAACATGATCAAAAAGGATTTTTTTTAAAAAACAAAAAAAAAAAAAAAAAAAAAAACCAAAAAACCCCAGAACAAAACAAAACAAAAAACCAAAGCCTCCCACAACAAAAAAGAAAGAAAACCCAAATGCATATGTGTGTATGCATATAGGCATATTATGTGTATGTGCACCAAAATACACATATTAGTAATTTTTGGAATCATATGAGAATAACTTAGAGACACTATCCTCTTTGTGTCTAAATAGTTCAGTGCATGTGTCCTAAGAACAGAACAGTAAATTCTAAGAAAAGTAATAATCACATGTTACACTGGCCGTGCTTAGCCACACTGGCTCAGGGATATAGGTAATGCCTAACTTGGTGCTGTCTCCATGTTGTTGCCCTTGAGGCCTTTGCCACAATTTTGTAGCTGCCATTATCACAGGTTGGCTTCTTCCAGAAACTGAGGCCTCTGCTCTCTCCATGACACCCAATCTCAGCAACTCTACCCTGACACATTCTGCTTAATTGTCCTGTCAGCACGTCTCACTGCAAAGGTTTCATTTACTAGTTGTCTTGTTAAACAAGTATCTTCTTTTTCAAAATCATAAGCTTCGTGAGAACATTGCCCTTTTCTTTTTCCCTAGTGCCTAGAATAATTTCTTATTTCATATTACGTCTTTGACAAATATTCGTTGTCCTTTTTGAGTCATTTATGGAGATAGAAAGAAAAGAAAAATATGAGGACTGGAGATAATGGCTCAGCGGTTAAGAGAATATACTGCTCTTCCAGGGGACCTGAGTTTGGTTCCCAGTATCCATGTCAGGCAGCGGAAAACTGCCTGTAATTCCAACTCCAGGGGATCTGTTGATTTTTTCTGGCCTTAAATATATATACTTGTCTTTTTGAGACAGTCTCCCTGTAGCCCCAGCCGGCCTGGAACTCACTATGTAGACCAGGCTGGCCTTGAACTCACAGAGATCCACCAGCCTCTGCCTCCCGAGTGCTGGGATTAAAGGCATGAGCCACCACACCCAGCTAAAAATATTTATTTTATTTATTATTTTTATTTTATACATATGAGTATTTTGCTTGTACGTTTAAGTGTACCACATGCATGCAATGCCTGCAGAGGCCAGAAGGGAGGATCAGATCCCCTGGAACTGTAGTTAAGGCCAGTTGCTAGCCACCACGTGGATGCTGGGAACTGAACCCACGTCCTCTGCAAGAATAGACAATGCTCTTAACCATCGGGCCATCTCTCCAGGCCCTTTTCCTCTGGTCTTTGTGGGCACATAGATACACATAGCACCTACACATACATGTGGCATGCACTCACACACACATATATATATATGTGTGTGTGTATATATATATATATATACATGAATAAAAATAAATCTTTTAAAAAGAAGAGAAAAAATAGAAAAGAAGAAAAACAACCATACACACAAGGGAGAATTTCTTAATGTCTAGGGCTATCCCAGGCTTATTGTCAAGAATCTATGGTACTATCTGCGTTCCCTTATGACTACAACTCCTGGTGGGCAGACCCTCCATGATTCTGGGTCTTGCTGGGCTCTGATACTCTATTTCCTCTGTTCAAGGGGAGGTAACCCATCCTTGTTTATTAGTTTTCTTAATTCTGCCTATGCTTCTACCAGGAGTCCCTTTGTTGAGGTTTGTTTATTGAAACATCTGGGGTGAATTCTATTTCTGAATGAGTCTTATGCAACCACCATTCCCTGGCAATGAATGATGGTTCAGCACCTTAAATACTGCCTTCTGTGTGCAGCCACTTCCCATTCTCCTCTTTAACATGTTAGCACCATTTCCTTTCCTTTCCTTTCTTTTTTGTGTATGCTGTACACATGTGTATGTATGTGTATATGCATGTGCAAGTGAGTGTGCCCATGACTGAGGTTGATGTCCTTCTGTATTGCTCTCCATTTTAATTTTTATTTTGTCTTTTTTTTTTTTTCCCGGAACTGAGGACCGAACCCAGGGCCTTGTGCTTGCTAGGCAAGCACTCTACCACCGAGCTAAATCCCCAACCCCTCTGCTTAATTTTTGTTTGTTTGTTTGCTTTTTGTTTTTTTGAGACAGGGTACCCTTGGCTGGCCCGGAACTCACCACGTTAACCAGACTGGTCTCCAATTCACAAAGATCTGCCTGCCTTTGCCTGTTGAGTGCTGGAATTAAAGGCGTGAGCTACCATACCTGGCTATACCTTAATTTTTAGGACAGGATTTCCTAACTGAACCTGGAACTTGCTGGTTTGGCTAGACTGGCTGGCCAGTGAGCCCTCAGGATCCTCCACTTCTGCTTCTAGTTCTAGACTACCATGATTAGCTTTTTACGTAGATGATGGGGATCTGAATTCAGGTCCTCATGCTTTCACAGCAAGCACTTTACCCACTGAACCATCTCCCCAGCCCATTCAATCCTGTTAAACATACCAAATTCATTATATCAATATTTATTGAAGGGTTGTTATGTTCCTGGGGTCAGCATGCCTACACAGAGTTGGATTTGTGTCTGGATATCTGCCTACACCCTTCTTTACTCTTCTATCCAAGGCTTAAAATTCTTCTACATGCCTTCCTTCTCTCCTCTTATAAAAGTCAATTATTTCAGGCATGCATCTTTGTAATTATTGGATGTTTATGAGTGGCATTTTCACATTTTTATACCAAATAACCTATATACTCTGATTTATTGTTACAAAGAAAGGCTATTGAAACTTGTAAAGAGTAAAGCTGAAGCCTAGGCCCTTGGCATGAATTTTTTCTGTTCCTAGGAGAGGAATTGTACTTAATCTTTATTTCTGGGTGTCAAGGAGTATTTTGGATAACTTGAAAGCAATTCTGGAGCACAGATAGGACAAAAGACACCATATCAAAGGGGAAGATATGAGAGTGGAATTACGTGCTATGTGTTTCTCACAGGCTTCCCAGCAGCTTTGTAAGCTGGACTGAGGCTCAGGATCCAGTGGCAGAGGATGCATTCATGCGGCCTTCAAGAGGGGTAGGCTTGACTCCAATATAGCTGCCTGTCAGTGAGGAACAATCCAGAAGAGGAGTGCCAGAATTCTGGGAAAATTTGCCTTGGATTTTGTCAAAGGTTAGCCCCAAAGAAAACACTGGGACTCTTGATTCAAACATGTTCCTGTTATGGGTGGCCAAGCAGTGTGGACCACTAGATGGCACCAGCTCAGTGTTAGGGAAGCTTTATCATTCTGTGGGCAGAAGGACACATATAACAAGTCTATCTCAACATGTAAATGTGACTTTGATCTGATGAACTATATGCTTCCTTGAAAGAGGGCTGACTGAAGCTTTGCAATGATGAGATTGTGAATGGGACTGGGACTGAGAATGAGGACACCTGAGTCCCAGGGAACTGTACATGTAGACAGATGATATAGTGTTCAACCCATACTCCCTATATCAAGGCCATTCAAAGCACCTGACAGCATTAAGGCTGGAAGGTCTGAGAAGGTCCAGTGGCCCCACCTGTCTTATTATGCAGATGAAGAAACATTCCTCCATTGCTCTTTGTGCAAGGGACTCTCCAAAATGTAGCCAATGCCTCTGATTAAAAAATGCTGGCCACGTGTAGGGTGTGGTGGTATATACCTTTAATCCTAGCACTCTGGAGGTGGAAACCAGAAGAACTTTGTGAGTTTGAGGCCAGCTTGGTTGGTCTACATAGAGAGTTCCAGGCAAGCCAGGACTAGAGTGAGACTGCATATCAAACAAAGCAAAGCAAAGCTAAACAAAACAAAACAAACAAAAATGCTGGCCTGACATTGTCTTGTCTTAAGATGACTATATGAGGGGTGAAGCTTACCCCCTTTTGTTTCCAAAGGGGATTTTTTTCTCCTCCCTCCCTCCCTCCCTCCCTCCCTCCTTTCCTTCCTTCTCTTCCTTCAAGTAAGACCTTGTTACACACACACACACACACACACACACACACACACACACACACAGAGTTCCCCCAAACCTAATAAACAGAAGAGTGTTTCCCTGAGCTTGAGGGGCTGTCATAGCAATAATTGACTCTAAGGAGATCATAGAACCTTGATTTATAGCTTGTGGGTCAGTAATGACAACCTAAGTACTTGGGGGTTGGTCTTATGGGGCCAAGTTATTGATCTGGGGGTTGGATTCTAACCCCAGACGATAGGAGTAGAATTGAACTGAACTATAGGACACTCAGTTGGTATCTGTTGGAAACCTGCTTGGTGCATGGAGAAAACCCTACTATGTCTGTTTTCAGGATTGGGTGTCCAGGGCTGTTTGAGAGGAGGGAGAGGAAAGTTGATTTTTTCTTTCTTCAGATGCTAGAGCTCAGTAAGAGGAGATGAGTATTAATTAGTGGGTGTCAGAGAAGCATCCTAGTCTGTTTGCAATGGCACATTTGTAATAGGCTTTTCTAGTCTCATTATATAGGGGAGGAAAATGAAGACCAGGAAGATCAACTAACTCACTGATAGAATATACCTTAGAAGGAATTCCAAACAGGGCCCATCTGATGGACACTTTGACTATGTTGCTACACTGAGGTGAAGGCTCCCTGTGTTGGAACCTGTGATGGTCAATCTTGATTGTCAATTTGCTGGAACTTAGAATCAACATGGAACCAAACCTCTGTGTACGTCTGTGAGGGATTTTCTAGATTAGGTTGTAATAGCCCAAGCCCCTCCATTTTGTGTAAGTTTAACTGGTCAATCATCTGGTCATAGGACCACCCCTAAGGAGGCGGGTTATGCTAGATAGATTGGCAGAATATCTAGTGCATTAATGAGATAGCAAGTTTTCCCTGCCTGGAATCCCGCCTCCTAGTGCAGAACTCCTGGATCCCGTAGTCGTGTAGTCTCTAAATCTGCCCACTTTTCTGAATTCTTCAGAAAACCATAATCTTTCCTTTCCTTCTCCATATCTCTCTTCTAAACATGCTTTCTTTAGGCTTTGGGCTGCCCCTACCATCTTGTATTTCTTTGCTTTCTCTAAAGCTTTATTCTTCCAGCTGTGTTGCTGCCAGTCAGCCATATGTCTGACCCCTATGCAGGCTGTAAACCTGCATGGCTTCATGGCTTTCTTTCCTTCTCCCTTCTATTCTCCTCCTTTAGGCAGCTGCCAAGAATTCCAGCTTGCCCCCCGCCCCGAGGATTTTTCTTTAAAATTCTAATAAAATTGGCTGATTCAGAACTCTTTGAGTTTGAGTGGTCTTTCCCAGTGGTCCCAAACTCTGTAACAGGTTAATTGAGGTGTGAAGACTCACCCTAAATATGAGTAGCACCATTCCATGGGCTGGGGGTCCCAGACTGAATAAAAAGGAGAAAGGGAATTGAACAGCAGCATTCATTGCTCTCTGCTTCCTGACTGGGGATGCAGAGTAACCAGCTGCTTCAAGCTCTTATGATTTCCCTGTCCTGATGGACTGAGCCTTCAGACTGTGACCCAAATTAACCCTTCTTACATTGCTTTTGCCAAGTATTTTGTTGCAGCAACAGACAAGTAACAACACAGCTTCTGCCAAGTTCTTCAGAGAGAGCCCCCAAAGCTGTCCCTCCCCCACTGAGTATACCAAGTAAAGGTCTCATTTACAGCAGCTCCAAAGAAACTTTTCTCAGAGTTGTTATCATCTAGTCTGTGCAGATAAGGAGACTGACTGGGGAGGAAAAGCAGAGACTGCCATGCAGTATTTTTATGTAGGTCGCACTCAATTTTTTTTTTTTTCTGCTCACTTTAACTGGAGGTTGTAACCCATCCCAGTCATAATGTATCCAGCTGGTTACCCCATGGTTGAGCCTCACTCATTTGGAGGCTCCACACCAATGAGCTGAGTGGACACTTCTCCCCACCACCTTCTGCTCCAGAACAAACTCTTTTTATCTTGCTGATAATTCTTTTATCTGTCACTGAAATTGTGTCAAATTGCATTCTGGGGCAACAGGCATAACTTTGTGTATAAGATAAAGCTCTATTTACTTATTTTGCTGACCAGCTTGGCTATTACTGCTTCAGTTTTGAGTTTCTGGCATGAGGTCAGAGAGTAGGTGGAAGCATCTATATTCGCCCTGCTGACTGGACATGTAGCTGAGTCCTGACAGCACCAAGAGCCTGAAGGTCAAAGCTGACCTTCTGCATTCTGGTTCAGCTGATGCTTGGTTAATTCTTTGATTGATTACACAATTTTTTTTTTTTTGGTCTTTTTGAGACGGGGTCTCTCTGTAGCCCCAGCTGGCCTGGAACTTGCTATGTAGATCAGGCTGGCCTTGAACTCACAGAGGTCTGCCTGACTGCCTCTGCCTCTGGAGGGCTGGGATTAAAGGTATGTGCCACTATGCCCCACTGATTATACTCTTAAGGTCGAGCTATGATGTGAGGAAAACAGGGAACGTTTGCCCCAAGAGACACAGGAATTCTTCCACTCTTCCAGCCAGCCTGGTTTGTTCACGGTCTCCCTATGTCCTTGGGCCTTTCTGCCTGCCAACGCCCTCTTCTAGAAAGCCTTGTCTGTGTCACTTAGTTAATGAACAGAGTTGGGACACCTGCTTCTATCCTTGATTCTGGCACTGACATGCTGAGTAACATCAGTAGCAACACATGGCCTTTCTTGCATATCCCTCCAGTTGACACAAACTGAACCTGTGGGTGGCTGGACAGATTACATGACATAACACAGTTTAAAGTAGGAATCCTTTTCAGCTCCTGTCTGCCATTCTTGTCCAGGCCATAGCCTTCTGAACTATGCTACCACAGGGCAACTTCTCTCTTCTGATCCTCACTTCTCCTACTCTACACTGTTTTGTTTATTTATGGTCTTTTTTTTTTTTTTCTTACTATGTAGCCCTAGCTGCCATGGAACTCACTGTGTAGACCAGGCTGGCCTTGAACTCACAGAGATTCACCTGCTTCTGCCTCCTGTGTACCACCATAACCAGCTTTTTTAGGATTTTTAAAATTTTTATTATTTTTTTTATTTTATGTGTATGCGTGTATTGCCTGCATGTAGGTAAGTGCACTTGTGTCATGCAATGTCTGCGGAGGACTGAAGAGACTGTTGGATACCCTGGAACTGGAGTTATGGATGGTTGTTAGTCATCATGTGGGTGCTGGGAACTGAACCCAGGTCCTCTGCAAGAGCAGCCAGTGCTCTTAACCACTGAACCATCTCTCCAGCATCTATTTATGGTCTATTTGTGTGCTGTGTTTTACCCATTCTTCTTGTTCTTAATTCTTTCTAACCTTCCCAATCCTTTCAATGAGCAGATGATGAGATGATGCTTTAATCATAACTTGGGTTCATGGAAGGAGACTTTTTAAAAAAATTATTTAATATTATTTGAGAGAGAGAGAGAGTGAGTTTGGGTTTGTGTGTACCATACATAGTACTCATGTGGAGGCAAGAGGACAAGTTGATGGAGTTGTGTTCTTCCACCTTTATGTGGGTTCCAGGGATTAAACTTGGGGCTTCAACTTTGCTTGTCTTTGCTTTTACCCACTAAGCCATCTTGCTGGCCAAGGAGACTTATTTTAAAGGGACTACCCAATGCAAGCACTTTAGATTTGTGATCATTTTATGTTCTCTTTTATGGTACAAAGAAGAATGAATAACACAGTTGAAATGAACAATTTAGTGTGCCATGAGTCAGGAAGAGAGAGAAAAAGGAGGCTGCTATACAAGCCATTTTCAATCATCTTGACTTGAACCACCTGGTTTTATTCAGTCAAACAATGCAAACTGGGGAAAATGATGGGACTTATTATTCAGGTCTTTTTAGGTCAGCAGGATTTGCTGGCCTGGAAGCCACCACCAGGGGTCACTTAACGGAGGCAAGTCGGATCCAATCCAGCAGGAAGCCACACTGGAGCAATACCTTCATTTTTTGCTTTATTGGTGTTTCTTTGTTCTCAAAGAAGAAATGGAAGAGAAAGGAGTTGAAATATGGAAGAGGAAAACGAAAAGAAAGAGCATAAGGAAGTGGGGGAGGGTAAATGAACACATCTACACCTACCAGCTAACTGTCAGGAAGTGTTCAGTGTCAATGGGAGAATGATGGGTGGGCTTGCCTCACATCCTCAACTCAGACTTCTGCCATGTTCAGTCCTCAAACTTCTTCCTTGTTCTGCTCCCAGAGTGTGGTTGGTGTCCATCTCCCAGGTGAGTGATTCTTAGACTCTGTCCTATTCCCTGAAGACAGCAAAAGCCCCCGCACCTCTGCTTTTGCCCAAGTCTCAGATCAGAAATGTCCTTAAACCCTGGCATACTGCACAGGGTTCTCCAGAGAAACAGGACCAGCAGAATGTGTGTGTGTGTGTGTGTGTGTGTGTGTGTAATATATATGCATTCCTATACATGTATATTATACATGTACATATTCATATTCATACATATTACATAAAATATAGATTATATTCTCTCTCTGGAGAATTTATATTTGGCAAGTCCAAAATGTTCAGGGTAGGCTGGCAACCTGAAGACCCAGGAAAGAATTGAAGTTAGAGTTCAGAGGCCATCAGTTTTCTCTTTGAAGACATTAATCTTTTTCTATGAAGATTTTCAGTTACTTAGATGAGGCCCACCCACACTATAGAGCGTACTTGTTTTTACTCAAAGTCTATTGATTGAAATGCTACTCTCACCTGAAAAATGCCTTAATTCTAGAAGTGGTGGTACATACTTGTAGCCCAGTATTCAGGAAGCTGAGGCAGGAGGATCACCATGAGCTCACAACCAGCGTGGACTACATTGTGAGTTTGAGGTGATCCCAGCTGTAGAGGAAGAACTGTCTCCAGAACAAAACAAAACAACCCTACTCAAGCTAAACTAAACCACAACGTTCATAAAAACATCTAGGAAATGTCTGGGTACCATGTCCGAACCAAGGTGACATATAAAATTATCCATTGTGCCTGAGGAAGGAAGATGGTTCATAGCAACCTGACTTGGAAGGAGGTGGTGGCTGCCCCTTCTTTTCCCTTTAAAAACATCATTTATTCACTTATACCTTCAGGCAAGAATATAGACATGACAAACAAATGGATCTAGAAAGATGCACAGTGACAAATGAGTCTCCTTTGTATCCTTAACCAGTTTTTTTGAAATTCCTTCAGAGATATTTCATGGATCTATAAGCCTTTCCCTCTAAAATGCAGATAGAGTTACAAGTTCTATAACTTTCGTGCCTTTCTATACCTTGCTTTATTCTTTCCTTGATTTTTTTTTCTTTAGACAAGGTCTCATATATCCCAGATTGGTTTTGAACTTGCTATATAGCCAAGGATGACCTTGAACTTCTGGTCTTCCTGCTTCCATCTCCTGAGTGGCTGAATTATGCAGTGCTAGAGCTAGAACTCAGGGCTTTGTGCATGCTAGATAAGTACTTTACCAGTTGAACTATGTTCTCAGCTTCTGTTTTTTTCTGTTTTGTCCTTCCTCCCTCCCTCCTTCCCTCTCTCCTCCCTCCTCTGCCCCCTCCACCTTTTTTATGTCTTTTCTTGAAATAGGGTCTCACTGTGTGGTCTATGCTAGTTTTAAAATCATGATCCTCCTGCCTCTACTCTGAGAAAGTGCTGAGATTATAGGCATGCATCAGGAACCTTTCCCATCCCCCTTTCCTCCCTCCCTCCTTCCTTCCTTCTCTCCCTCCCTCCTTCCTTTCCTCTTTTTCTTTCTTTCTTTCTTTCTTTCTTTCTTTCTTTCTTTCTTTCTTTCTTTCTTTCTTTCTTTCTCTTTCTTTTTTAAAAGTTTATTTTGAGACAGGATCTCATGTAGCCCAGGTTGACTTTAAACTTGCTATGGAGCTTTTGAAGACAACCTTGAATTCTTGCCTCCACCTCCCAATCCTGGGATTACAGGAGTGTGCTATCATGCCTGACTAGGTAGCTTTTTTCTTTTTCTTTTCTTTTTTTTTGTCTTTTTTTGTCTTTTTTTGAGACAGGGTCTCCCTGTGGCCCCAGGTGGCCTGGAACTCACTATGTAGAACAGGCTGTCCTTGAACTCAGAGATCCACCTACTTCTGCTTCCCAAGTGCTGGGATTAAAGGCATGCACCACCATACCTGGCTTGCTTTTTTCTTTACTTGACAAGAAACTTGGGATTTTCCTCTCTGCACCTTCATTGACTCAACAGTATTTTTTATTTTATTATTACATTTATTTAAGTGTGTGTGTGTGTGTGTGTGTGTGTGTGTGTGTGTGTGTGCAGTGCCTGTATGGAGGTCAGAGGACAATTTGTGGGAGTCAGTTCTCTCATTCCACCATGTGGAGCCCTGGGATTGAACTCAGGTTTGGTGTCAGAAGCCTTTACTTGCTAAGCCATCTCACCAGCCCCATCTACCAGGTTCTCTTCAGTAGCCATGCACGAGATTGGTATTCCACGGCATGGAGGCAGCCTGCCAGTGAGACACATACAAGTTGTTGCCAAACTGCAAGCTTTGCTTTAACAAATGTGCGTACGCATTTGTGACTGAAGCAGCCGTTCTTCTGATTACACCCTGACTCCCTAAATGAATACTTCAGATGAACTCTGTCCTGTTTCTGATGGTTTCCCCACCCCTCCAGGTCACTCCTGTCTTCATTTGACCTTTCTATGCAGATTTTCTGCCTTTCCTGTATGCTTAATCTCCCTGTAAGAAGTTAATCTCTCTCTGGTTTCTTGAGGCTCCACTGAATTGGGCAGTGTCTGCCTGGGCATCTTTATTCCACTCCAAATGTGGTTGTTCAAATTCAGGCAGGCTGGCTCATTGTTGAAGAGAGCCTGTCTACTTTCCTAAGTCTGTTTCAGAGGCAGCAGCATTCAGATTCAAATTTTTCCTGACACTTGGCTGCAGTCAAAGTGACCATGGAGAATACATTATACGTAGACAAGCCTCAAATCCTCTCACACCACAGAGGGATTTGTTGGCTACAAATCCTGTCACCCAGCAGGCGGCCATCCTCATTGCTCTACTGCCAGTCTTATAAGGTTGTGATAGGTAGTGAAGGTTGGGCCAACTCCAGGCTTTGGAAATAAGTTCTAATGCCTAAGTACCTGGACACTATAACAAAAGGCAGGGTAGCAGGCACTGGACCAGGTTATAGAGATCTTGCAGCCCAATCCTGCTTTGAACACATGAGGACCTGGAGTCAGCTTATGGAAAATGAGCAAGAGCTGGGTGCTTCAATCCAGTGGTCCTAATACTTTTGACTTCTTCCTTTTAGGAGTTGGATGCAAGCTCTTTTCTCAAACAAAATAAACATGTAGCATACTCACACAAAGCAATGTTTTGAATGTGCTATGCGTTGGGTTGGGTTGGGAGTGGGAAGAGCATTAGGGGTTAGGAGAGTCAAGTAAGAGGATGTCTGGGAAAGATTTTTGGGTGTGTCATGCTGAAGATCAAACCCAGAGTCTCTTACATACCATGTTCTACTAACTATATTTCTAGCCCCTGGGAAAGGTTTTCTTTAAATAAATAATTTTTTTTTTAAAAAAGAAAAGAATCATAATGTCTAATAATTATGTAGCACTTTAATATTTTATTTATTATTTTTATTTTATGTGTATGAGTGTATTGCCTGCATGTATGTGAGTGCACCTGTGTCGTGCAATGCCGTGGAGGTCAGAAGAGGGCTTTGGATTCCCCTGAACTGGAGTTAAGGACAGTTCGTAGCCGCCGTGTGGGTGCTGGGAATCGAACCTGGGTATATAGGAGAGACAAGAGTTTTCTACTAGGTCAGAAGATGGCATTGGAGTCCCCTGAAACTGGACTTATGGACGATTTCTAGCCACCATGTGGGTGCTGGGAATTGAACCCAGTTCCTCTGCAAGAGCAGTCAGTTCTCTTAACCGCTGAGCCATCTCTCCAGCCCCCATGATTATTTTCTTCTTCTGTTTTGCTCAGCCTCGAACACTGCTCCACTCTTCTGTTTCTGGCTGGACTGGCATTGAAATTGTCTCTGGATAGTGTTGGTTAGAATGTGACAGCTGACTGCTCCCTAACAGTTCCCTGCTCTCTGATCTGAGGTGAAGACATTACTGTCTATTATAGCTGCTTATAGTGGTAAGCACGTGGAAAGTCAGGAGCACTCTATCTTGGCCTTTCTGTGACTGGCCTTCTTAGGACCCACTGCTCACTTGAAGCTGGATCCAACAGAACTGAATCCAATGGATAGAAGATACGAAAGGGCCTATTTCACCTTTATGAAAAAGAACTTTATCTCTTTACTCATATTTTGTTGTTTCTTTACAAAACAACAGCCCTGCCCCTGAGCTAAACTCCACTAAATTTCAAAGGTATGTGATCTTTATTTCCTCCTAATCCACACAAAACCTGATCATTTTAGAAAATATCAAGAGGCAACAAGAGAAAAGTAAGTTAGGTATGATGGCTCACATCTGTAATCTTAGCACTCAGGAGGCAGAGGCAGGAGGATTGATGCAAGTTGGAAGCCAGCCTGATCTACATGGCAAGTTTCTGGCCAGGGCTACATATTGAGGCATTTTCTCAAAAACACCAATAAATAGGCTAGGTGTGGTGGCACATACCTACATTTAATCCCAGCACCCCGGAGGCAGAAGCAGGCAGATCTCTGTGAGTTCAAGTCAGACTTGTCTATGTAGCAAGTTCTAGGTCAACATAGTGAGACCCTGTTTAAAAAAAAAAAAAATGAGGAAAGAAAACCCATCAATAAATAAATGAGAAAGAAATAAAATAATAAAACCACAAAGAACTCCAACCTTCAGAATGCTGATATTTTGGCATATGACCTCCAAAACACACATGTACACAGATTCATGGACAGACATGCATGGCTCATTTTCACAATATGATTCCTTATGCTTTATGCTTAGTATCTAATTATTTCTCTTAAAAAAAAAAAAAGAAAATCTTCAGCCAGGTGTGGTGGTGCATGCCTTTAATCCCAGCACTCGGGAGGCTGAGCCAGGCACATCTCTGTGAGTTCAAGGCCAGCCTGGTCTACATAGTGAGTTCCAGGCCAGCAGGGGCTACAGAGAAACCCTGTCTCAAAAAGATAAAAAACAAAAACAAAAACAAAAACCCTTCTAATCACTAAAGTGGTCCAGAATTGGAATCAACTGCCACAAAAGCAATGGGGCCCCTAACTCTGGAAGTGTTTGAGGGTTGACAGAAGTGGGGTAGCTGTGGAAGGGATTTCCATCCCTGGGAAGTTGTGAATCTGGAGCTTTTTAAGGATTCCATACACTAGAGGCTGTGGCAGTGTTTTAAGACTGTGAGTTGCAGAAGATTTTAGGCAGGTGGCTTTCCCCCTGGTAGCACTTTCCTGCTTGCCTCCCTCCCACCATGCCTCCCTCTCTGCCTCGTCCCTCCCTCTCTCATCCCCCTTAATCAGCTGCACAGTGCCCTTGCCTGTCTCTCCCTGAAGGGCCTCCCAGCCAGATTTAGTGAAATCAGCATTCTTCTCCACTCATGGGCCAGCATTGTTACTGCCCTGGGCAGCCATCCTACTCATAAAGGCCGTCATTCGTGCAAACCTTTTACTTTTAAGCAATGACCTACTTGGTTCTTTTAAAATATTCTAGTTCTATTCTGAGTCCCTCCTCCTGTGGGCAGTTTTGATTTTTAAATTTAACATTGTACAGCTAGCTGTTTTGTTGTGTGCATGTGCACATGGCTATGTGCATTGTGATATTTTTAGCTGCCCAAAGAATTCTATTAAAATAATTTTCTTCTATTCAAGTCTTCTCACAATGATTAGTGCTTCAGGAAGTGGATAAGGGCCTGGACTTGCAGATAGTGAGGTAGAGTGAATATGGTTCATCAAAGTATATGTGTTTATTTCATCAACTTGAATTTTAGATTTGTTTGTTTGCTTGTTTGTTTTTGAGACAGGGTCTACCTGTAGCCCCTGCTGGCCTGGGAATTGCTATGGAGACTAGGCTGGCCTCAATTTCACAGAGATCTGCTTGCCTCTATTCCTGAGAGTTGGGATCAAAGATGTGCACCACAATGCCCCGTAAATTTTTAGATTTTTAAATTATAAAATATTTCAAAAAGACAGAAAAATATCTGGGGATATAGCTCAGGTAAGAGTACTTGCCTAGCCACAAAGTTGTGGATTCAGTGTCTAGCACATCAACTGGGCATGGAGGAGCATATCTATAAAAGCAGAACTTGGGAGGTAAAGGCAGAAGGATCAGAAGTTCAAGGTTATATAGTGAGTTTAAGGCCAGCCTAGGCTACATAACACCCTATCTCAGGAAACCAAAGGAAAACAAAACAAAGCAAAACAAAATAAAACAAAAAAAAAAACCAAAAGCAGCAAGAAAGAACACAGAAAAATCTAATTGACCCTAGCTATGTCATTTATTTGATATGGCAAATGTGTGATATTTTCTTGGGAACTCTCCTTTGGTAGGAGATCAAAATTTTAAAGATGCAACTAAAGCCAGACTCTCTAATCCCTCCCTTCTTTAGACTAACCACTAATCTGAAATTGCATGTTTTTGTACTTTTGCCAAATATATGAATGTGGCCATTAATATGAATAACATTATTATTAGTAGTAGTATTAGTATTGTTTTGGTCTTTTTGACACAGGGTCTCCCTATAGCCCTGGCTGGCCTGGAACTCACTATGTAGACCAGGCTAGCCTTGAACTCACAGAGATATGCCTGGCTCTTCCTCCCCAGTGCTGGGATTAAAGGCATGCGCCACCGTACTGGGCTGTTCTTAAGACTTGTTGAATGGTATCATACTGTAGGTATAATCTGTAACCTTCATTTTGCATGGAACATTGTGTATTTGAGATTCAGCTATGCTGATCGGTGCTGCCCTCACTGATTTCCGCCCCCAATGTTCCATAGTATTTTATAGTAGGAAGCATACAACTTACCCATTTCCTAACTAGACATTTAGGTTGTCTTCCTTCCCCACTCTCAAACTTAAAAAAAAATCAATTTACAGTTATTTATTTACCTTATGTGTGTATGTGTGTGCACATCTGTGTGTCATGGCACATGTATAGAGGTCAGAGGACAGCTTTCAGGAATCTGTTCTGTACTTCCACCATGTGGGTTCCAGGGATCCAACTCAGGTGGTCAGGCTTGGCCACAAGCGCCTTTACACAGTGAGCCATCCCAGTGGCCCTCTCCTACTTTTTGTTGTAAGGCAGCAACAAAAACCTACAGACTTGATTCCTTCCTTGCAGGCAAGTGTGAGAATATTTTTTTTTTTTAATTTTATTTATTTTACATGTATTAATGTTTTGTCTGCATGTATGTATGTACATCACATGCGGACTGCCTGAAGAGGCCACAAGTGCCTGAAGAAGCCAGAAGAGGGTGTCAGATCTCTAAAACTGGAGTTATGAATGGTTGTTTCTGCTATGTGTATGCTTGGAACTGAACTCAGGTCCTTTGTAAGAGCAGCCAGCGGTCTTAACTGCTGAGTCATCTCTCCACCTCAAGTGTGGCAATATTTCTAAGATGTAGATTTCAAAGCAGAATTAAAGGAGCATAGGTCATGGAACTTTATTATATAATTGGGAATAAAGAATATTTTAGTTTTAGTGTAGTTTAAAAAATATTTTATTTTAATTTTATATGTATGAGTATATTGCTTGCATGTATGTCAGTGCACCTGTGTCATGCAATGCCTGTGGAAGTCAGAAAAGGGTGTCAGATCCCCCGGAACTGGAGTTTTGAATGGTTAGCCACCATGCGGATGCTAGGAATCAAACCCGAGTTCTCTGCAAGAGCAGTCAGTGCTCTTAACCACTAAGCCATCTCTCCAGCACCATTAGTGTAGTTTTGATAAACATATATTTAAAATTTAATTTATTATAGTATGTGCATGTGTGTATGTGTATGATGTATATCTATGATTACAGGCACTCACATAACACAGCATACATGTGGAGGTCAGAGGGCAAATTTTGGGAGTCAGTTCTTTCTTTCTACTGTGGGGATTCTGGGGACCAAATTCGGATCTCCAGGCTTGAGCAGCAAGCACTTTTATTGCTCACCCTATATTTGGTTTTTTTTTTTTTTTTAGACAAGATCTCACTCTGTAGCCCAGGATGGCCTGGAAGTCAATATGTAGCCCAGACTGGGCTTAAACTCTCTGTGATCTTCAGCCTTCTGAGATTATAGGCATGAGCTATTATACCTGTCCGTAACCATTGTTAAGAGTTCAGTACAGTGCTATTAAGCACACCAATGTTATTGTGTGTCCATCTCCAGAATTTTTCAGTCTTCCCCAACTGAAACTCTGCATTCATTAAGCAATGGGGCTCTACTCAACCTACTTACCAGCCCCTTGTTTTTGTTTCAAGTAGAGAAGACAATATCATTTCATTCATTCTACAAGCATTCATCAAATAGCTAGGATGTGTCAAATACATAAGAAAATCCATGCATAAATGTAGTTCTTTTAAAAAAAATTTATAAGCCGAGTGTGGTGGTGCACACCTTTAATCCCAACACTCGGGAGGCAGAGGCAGGTGGATTTCTGTGAGACTGAGGTCAGCCTGGTCTACATAGTGAGTTCCAGACCAGCTGGGGCTACAGAGAGTGAACCTGCCTCAAAAAGACTAAAAAAAAAATGTATGTATGGGCCTGCACCCGGGTACTCATATGCTTGAGTGTGGAGATCAGAGGACAGTTTTGGGGAGCTGGTTATCTCCTTCCACATTGTTTCTGAGGCAGGATCTTTCTTCTTTTTGTACTGTACACTCCAGGCTAGCTGTCCCACAAGCTTCTGGTTGGCTCTCCCATCTCTGCCTTCCATCTTGCCACAGGAGTGCTTGGATTACAGAGTTGTGCCACTGCACCAGATAGTGTAAAAACATGCATACTAGGGATTGATCTCAAATTATCAGGCTTGTGTTAAGTGCTTTTACTCTCTGAGCCATCTCCCTAGTTCCCAAATTTAGTTCTTGACATCAATAAATTCCCACTCAAACCAAGGAAAAGCATGGGAAAAATTATGTGGAACAAATGGTTGAATTCAAAGTTAGAGGAGTCAGGCATGGTCATGGATTGACAGGTTGAGGTGAGATGAGACAGGTGGGGTCAGAGATAATGATGTAGGTTCTTTGAGAGCAACAGCCTTTCTTGATGAGTTTAATTAGAGGTGCAAGGGTCCCTCCCATCCACTAAAGCCACCCTGAGCCAGTGACTTCCATGTTTGTCTCACGCCAAAGAAGGAACCTCACACAAGGAGTGAACAGAGTGAACATAGATTTGTTGAGGAAAAGTAAGAAAAGAACCCCAGAGAGTAGGAGGGGCTTCAGGGGAGGAGCACCTCAGCTTTGTCCTGCCCAAAGGGCTTTTATGAATCTTATGACTGGAGTTGGATGAAGACTGAAATCTTTATTAGGACTGGTTGTTTTAGTGTATCCTCGGCCAAGTTAGCAAGCAGTCCACATGCCTTTTACATGCTCCCTTGGCATGTATAGGAGAGTTATTTGTTAATTCAGGGGAAGGATCATATGATTCACATTGGCCTCTCCTTTAACTGCCTAGGGTTGCTATCTCCTATTTCAATAAGTCAGCTGTATATGGTGGTGCACACCATTAGTCCCAGAATTTTGGAGGCAGAGGCAGGGGGATCTCTGTGAGATTGAGGTCAGCCTGGTCAACATAGTGAGTTCCAGGCTATCTGGGGCTACAGGGAGACCCCATCTCGAAAAACCAACAAAGCAAAATAAAAAGTAATAATAAAAGAAAGTCAACAGATAGTAACTGCTGGGAATTGAGCCCATGGCCTTACCATGCCAAGCAAATGCTCTACCACCAAGATACATCCCTAGCATTCAGAAAAGAAGGAATTTTCCAGCTGAAACTTGAAGTATGAGTATGAAATAGGGGTTTCCAGGTCACAATATGGAGGGGTTTTGATTTGCAGAAGTGTCTTTAAAAACAAACCATCAATAAATGTTTGTGTAATGGCAGCTAACCAGCATCAGAGAAACCACTTTAAGTGTAAGGGTCAGAAGGATTAGTCAAAAGGTTGATTAGTCAAAGTGATAGAAGGCACCCAACGGTGAATGGAAGGGCTGATCATACAATCTAGGAACTAGCAACTGAAGGGAACCCTTAACATCCTTAGGCCAGAGGTACAATGAGAAGGCGATAGCAGTTGATCTCGTGGTAGAACGGCTGCCTCCATGGAGAAGCTGCCTGGGACAGACAGGGAGAAAGCCGATGTATGATGTGGTGGTTTGAATGAGAAATATCCTCAACAGGCTCATGTATTTGAATCCTTGACTCCCAGCTGGTAGCACTGTTTAGAGAGGTTATGGAACCTTTAGGAGGTGGAGCCTCCTGGGGGGCAGGCTTTGAAGATTTATAGCTTCGACCCACTTCTTGCTCACTCTCTCTGCTTCCTGTGTGTGGATAAAGATGTGATCAGCCAGCTTCTTGTGCCTGCAAGCATGCCATGCCTTCTCTGTCATGAGGACTGTAGCCCTCTGGATCTCTAAGTCAAAAAAAATCTTCCTTCTATAAGTTGCTTTTGGTTATGGTATTTCATCACAGCAACAGAAAAGTAACTAATACATTTGGATCCTTCCTTCCTGCCATTTCTCACCTCCGATTGGTTGAAAGAACAAAAATGGAGCATTGAAATAATCCAGAGACAGTAACCACAGCAGGCTATCAGCTGGGAGTAGTGGGACAAGAACAACAGGGTGAGAGGATCAGAATTGGTGCCCCGTAGAGTTCAGAGTTCTGGGAGGTCCAGCCTTTTGTAGTTGGTGCTCTGGCTTCTATGAGGGTCTGGGTAGTCTTCCTTTTACCAACATAATATAGGTGCTGCTTTGAGAGCTCAACCTGGCAATTGCAAAGATAGTGCAGAGCCTCTGTTAACAGTTCTCCTGGGGTAGGGATTGGGTGTAGGCTGGCCAATGGTAGAGGGTGATTACTTTAGGCTCCTTCATTTAGGTAGGGGGCACATTTGTTTCCACTGAAATAGTATTCTGAATGTGGGTTTCCTCCCTCTCTCCTTCCTTCCTTCACTCTCCCCCCCTCCCCACCTCCTTCTCTCTCTCCCTTCCTTCCTTTTGGTGGGGAGCAGGGGCAGGTTCTCACTATATAGCACAGGATGGCCTAAACTTCTTTATTGGTCTTTTGAGACAGGGTCTCCCCATAACCCCAGCTGACCTGGGACTTGTTATATAGACCAGGCTGGGCTTGCTCTCACAGAGATCCACCTGCCTCTACCTCCTGAGTACTGGGATTAAAAGCATGTACCACCATGCTTGGCTTCTTTCTTTCTTTCTTTCTTTCTTTCTTTCTTTCTTTCTTTCTTTCTTTCTTTCTTTCTTTCTTTCTTCAGTCAGGGTTTCACTCTGTAGCCCTGCAGGCCTGGAAATTGCTATGTAAACCAGGCTGGCTTGAAACTCACAGATCCACCTGCCTCTGATTCCAGAGTGCTGGGATTACAGGCATGTGCCACCATGAATGTATATTTTCCTTCCCCAGTATGGACACATAGCACCACCACTACTACTACCTGTGGAACACAGTATGCCTTATACATTTTAATGTGAGCCACACAACATTACTTCTGTTCAAGGAACTCACTTCACAGGGAAGAAAATGACAATGGGCAAAACTCCACATAACTCACTATTCCTACCAGGTGCCTCGTTTGGCCTAAATGGTAGAAATAAAGACTCTGATATGGAACCAACTGCGACCAACAGCCTGAAATGCTGAGATTTTGGTTTAGAGGATGTTGTATATGCTTTCAGTCAGTGATCAAAGCATGATGCTTCTTTTCTCCAAGACAGAACATACACATCTCACAATCAAGGGACAGAGGTGGGAGAAGGTCCATGAATTATTGTACTTAGCCCATTCACAGAATTTTTGCCTGCAGTTCCTGAAACTTTGGGAAGCAGAACATGGATGGAATGTGTATTAGAAAAAGAAAATAGTATTTACTACAGCCTCATGACA
>NW_008330756.1:26299-37971 GCF_000622305.1 Nannospalax galili
TATATATATATATATATAATTCTTATTTTCTCTCTCTTCTCCCTATATTATCTCATTTGTTATGTCATTCTGTAGTATTTATGACATATGAGCTGAGCATGATGGCACATACCTGGAATCCCAGCACTTGGGAGGTGACAGCAGGAGGATCAGGAGTTCAAGGTCATACTTAGCTACATAGCAAGTTCAAGGACAGTCTGGACTACATGAGACCCTGTCTCTAGCCCTTCCTCCCTAAAAATAAAGATTGTTATCATCTATGATGGATCTATCTCCTTCTTTGAAAGGATCTATGAGAGAACACAGACCTGGTCTACTGGCCATACCACCTAGTCTCTTCTTCCCTTCCTCTTTCCTTCCTTCCTTCCTTCCTTCCTTCCTTCCTTCCTTCCTTCCTTCCTTCCTTCCTTCCTTCCCTTTCTCCCCCTTTTCTTTCTTTTTTCCTTCCTTCCTTCTTTCCTTCCTTCCCTCCCTCCCCCTTTTCTTTCTTTTTTCCTTCCTTCCTTCCTTCCTTCCTTCCTTCCTTCCTTCCTTCCTTCCTGTCTTTTTTTCTGTCTTTTTGAGACAGGGTCTCCCTGTAGCCCCAGCTGTCCTAGAACTCACTATGTAGTCCAGGCTGGCCTTGAACTCTTTCTTTCTTTCTTTCGACACCATGGTCTCTCACATCCCCAGCCTTTTTGTTTCTTTCTTTTCTTTTTAGCTTCACAGCTTGCTTTGGTGATTTTAGACTCATGACCTGCTGTTCCTCTGCCTAATGTCCCTCTGCCTAACACACACTCTCTCTCTCTCTCTTGCATTTCTGACTCTTACAAAGGTTTTACATATTCACCAGGTCAAAAGCTAAATAGAGAGAAATCTGATTGGTCAAGTTAATTTCTGAGGGCAGAGTTGGGACTTCTCACAGGCTTCTGTCAGCACGGGAGTAGCTGTGTTCAACCCTGGTGTCTGGACAGTGATGCCCTCTCTGCTTATGCTGACCCTCCTGTCCTCCACTCAGTGCCCCCTCAAGGATTCTGTTTCTGAAGCTGTGCAAAGTGTTTCCTGAGGACCATCCATGCTGCTGTTTTCCAAGCCAAAACCTCTCTTTTTAGTCTTCAACTTTTACTTTCTTGTACTTTTCTTTCATCTATTGATTTTTTTTTGTTGTTGTTGTTTTTTGTTTTTTGAGACAAGGTCTCCCTGTAGCCCCAGCTGGCCTGGAACTCATTATTGTAGACCAGGCTGGCCTTGAACCCTCAGAAATTTGCCTGCCTCTGCCTCCTGAATGCTGGGATTAAAGGCAGGCACCATCATGCCCAGCCTCATCTACTGAGGTTTGAAAGAAAATGTACTTCTGTGGTTTGAAATCCAAAAGGCTTCAAAAATGTATGAAAGTGAAATAAAAAAAAAGTCTTTCCATTTTTTTCCAGTCACCCAAATTCCTTCCTCAGAGGCAGCCAGTGTTTCTAATTTCTTCCAAGTCTGTCAGAAAATATTCCATAAATTTATAAACATGTACATATATTCTCTTTTTAAAAAAATTTGTGTGTGAATGTATTGCCTACATGTAGGTAGGTGCACCTGTGTTGTGCAGTGCTCAAGGATGTCAGAAGAAGGTATCAGATCCCCTGAAACTGGGGTTACAGATGGTTGTTAGTTGCCATGTGGGTGCTGGAAATCGAACCCAGATCCTCTGCAAAAGTAGCCAGTGCTCTTAACTGCTGAACCATCTTTCCAGCTTTTATTCTTTGCTTCTAAAGAAAAATTTAAACATTATTCTCTACCTTGCTTTTTAATCTAAATTTGTATATTGAAGATTGTATCATTTATTTATTTATTTATTTATTTAGTTAGCTTTTTGGTCTTTTTGAGACAGGCTCTCCCTGTATCCCCAGGTGGCCTGACACTGCTATGCAGTTTTATAGTGTGTAAATTTAATTAAATTGACACGTTGGCTAAACAGATGCTTTTATGTGAGATCATAGTTTATATGATACAATGAAACAGCTTAACAGTGAGTGCTCTTCAGCGAAAAAAGGTGTCATGACCTCAGGAGCCCTCCCATCTGAGGGAGTTGGAGCACTATTGTCATCTGTCTGCTTAGAGATAGGAGCACTGTTAGAAGCAAGCTCTTGTCTTTCTTGGGCTGGCTTTTCCAAGGAGTGGCTGCTGAGATGTCACCATCATGTTCTGGGATAAATATTACATGTCTTTTATTGGAATTGCCTGCCCTTCCAGCTTTAATATTTAGATTCTCTCTAGAGTATTGCTTTATTTTTATTTTTACATTTTGATTATTCATTTTTATGCTTACACATAGTGAAAAGTTCAAGTTGTATAAGAAAGCATAGAATGATGAAGTTTTCCTCTAAATCATTGGTTCTTAAGGGAAGTGCAGTCTCCTAGGGATAATTTGGAAAGGTCTGGGGTTTGATTAATCCAGTTGGGTATATGGAAATTTAGGATCAGTAAAAAAAATGTTTATTTTTCCACAAAAGTAAAACAAAACAAAATAAAACAAAAATGCTAGGTATAGTGGTATCAACCTATAATTTCAGCTAGGGCAGAAGGATCACTTGAAGCCAGGAGTTTGAGGCTAGTGTGGTATATAAAGACCCTGTCTAAAGAAAGGAACTTACCTGCATCCACCGAAATAGTTTAATCCTGGTGGATATAAGAGAAAAAAATCAACTTACTCTGACATTATTTTAGAAGATCAACACTGTAAAGAGCCATGCAGATTGTATATTGTCCAAGCTAAGGGCTGCAACTCACAGTAGGGAAACAATAGAGTTCCATATTTATGATGCCATTTTTCTGAGAGAGGGTAGTGAATCTTGTTCTACCACAGCACAGTCTGATAGCTCTTGCAAAAAACGAAGGTAAAAAATCATGAGGAAGAAGTCATTTTTCTAATTGGATGAAGGTGACATAATGAATATAAAAGACAATGTCTTTTTGAAAAGAGTTGGTAGTTGTTTGAAAATAAAAAAGACGAGTTCTTATATGTTGCTGATATTTTGTGGCAGTTTTCAATTGTCTTTAGACTTTGTTTAAAGTATTCTAAAAATTATTGTGTAGTTAAATATATTATTCTGTTCATCCCTGGTTATGTTCTATTTGGAGACTTTTGTATATTAAATACAATCATCCTTATTATTGATTTTTTTTTAAAGACAGAGTCTGGATGCATGGTCCAGGTTAGCCTTGTGCTTGCTATCCTTTTGACTCTGCTTTCTGAAGGCTGAGATTACAGGCATGCATGATCTTTATGGTTGGTCCTGTTTTTTTTTTTTTTTTTCTCCCAGTACTGGAATTGAATCCAGGGTTTCATGCATATTAGTCAATGGCTCTACCACTGAGATGCATTCCTAGTGAATTATTTTTAGTTCTTTTCAATCACTTTTTGATTGATTTTTGTCTTTCTTGGAGTGTAAATGTGGTAATCACTTTAATAGATTTCTTTGTATTGATCTAGGCTTACTTCCATGTCTGAACTGAATCTAGATATCATTTTTTAAAATATTTTTAAAATTTTTATTTATTTCTATTTTATGTGTATGAGTGTTTTGCCTGCATATATGTAGGTGTACCAGCTTATGTGCAATGCCCAAGGAGGCCAGAAGAGGGCACTGGATACCTTGGAACTGGAATTACAACCCATATTAGCTGCGTGTGGTTGCTGGGAACCAAAGTTAGGTCCTCTGTGACAGCATCCAGTGCTCTGAACCACTGAGCCATCTCTCCCAACCCTGGGGGATTGCAACTTTAAATATGGTGGTCAAGAAGCCTCAGGGACAGTGGCAAAGACCTGAGGGTGTGAGCCATATAAATATCTGAGAGATCAGTAGTCTCTTGTGGGAGCATGCCCAGAATAGGAAAGTCAAGATGAAAGGGGGAGAGCAGTACCAACTCATGTCACAGAGGCAAGGAGGCTTTGCTGAGCCAGAGGCTCACCTTCAGTACGAATGGGTTAAGGAGTCATTGAAAGCTATAGTTTATTACAGGTGAAAAACACTGGGTGATTAGACATGGTACAAACAGTGGAGATATTCAGAGGTGATTAGATTCTGGGTGAGTCTTGAAGGTGGGGTTTCCTAATTTAATTTATGTTGCTCTGATAAAATACTCTGACAAAAAAATCAATTTGGAGGATAAAGGGTTTATTTTAGCTAATAATTCTAAGTCACAGCCCACCATTGTTGTGAAGTCGAGGCAGTTAGCCACATTCATATTCAAGAGCAGAGGGAGAATAAATGCATACTGATCAGCTCACCTTCTCTGTTCTTTTTGTTTGTTTGTTTGGTTTTTGTTTGTTTTTGTTTTTGTTTTTTTGGTCTTTTTGAGACAGGGTCTCCCTGTAGCCCCAGCTAGCCTGGAACTCACTATGTTGACGAAGCTGGCCTCAAAATCACAGAGACCCACCTGCCTCTGCCTCCCGAGTGCTGGGATTAAAGGTGTACGCCACGACACCTGGCATACTTTCTCTATTCTTAAACAGCCCAAGAACCAAACCGAAGGATTGATGCCACCTAGAGAGGGTGAGTCTTCTTATATCAATTAACATAATCAAGGCCCCTGTACCCCCTCTCCTGTCCACCCTAAACATGCCCACAGACCAACCTGATCTAGACAATTCCTCACTGAGACCATCTTTCCATATGATTCTAGACTGTGTCAAGTTGACAATGAAAACTAACCATCAGAAGGAGCTTCTGGGATTTATTTGGGATGTGGCATAAGAAAAAAAAGCCAAATGTAATTCTAGTTATTGGTCAGAATGACTGACAGGATTAGTTTGCCATTTATTGAGATTGAGAAGACTGAGGCAGGAATAGATTTGGGGCAACAATCAGAGTTTTGGTTTCTAACACAGTACGTTTGCGATGTCTTTTGGGTGACTAAGCTGGTAAGGTGTGTGATTTTTCCTGGGGAGATGTAAATAAACATCTCTCCATCCCAGATACGGTATGAATGAGAGACCAAATAAATGATTACACTCAAGTTTAGTGAACTAGTGAGTTTACTGGGGTTACTTACAGGAGCGTAGGTGACTGGTTCCTTATAGAAACATGGGTGACCAATGTAGCTGCATCACCACCAACAACAAAAAAAGCCACCCTAGTATGGATGACAGCTCACAAAAGCCGCATCCCTGGAGATTCCTGCTTGACTAGCACGCAGCTGAGTGCATAGAAAAGTCTCCTTTCCCCAGCCATTGTGAACAGGTTTTTTCTTTTCTTTTTTTTCTTTCTTTCTTTCTTTTTTTTTTTTTAGAAGAAGCATTTCATTACAGCTTTAACATATTCAGTAACACACTCCAGGGCAAGAGTACATCTCTTTCACAAGTGGCTTTAAGTTTCTAGGTTCACAGTTGAATTAATACAGTTATACAATACTGAACTCAGTATAAGCCTTGTAAGACATAAAATTGAATGAGTTTTTAAACTTTACAAAAGCTCTCCATTTCATTTTAGAATATATTGTTCCTTACAGAAAGACCCATTGTTTTTGCTAACACTGAGATGTTGGCGCATGCATCTCTAATCTGTATTATTTTTTGTCTTTTTGAGATAGGGTCTCCCTGTAGCCCCAGCTAGCCTTGAACTCACAGAGATCCACCTGCCTCTGCCTCCCCAGTGCTGAGATTAAAGGCATGTGCCACCATTCCCGGCTGTGAACTGCTTTTTAAAATAAATTTTTTTAAGAAATTATTTTTATTTTGGCTGGGCGTGGTGGTGCATGCCTTTAATCCCAGCACTCGGGAGGCAGAGGCAGGTGGATCTCTGTGAGTTCGAGGACAGCCAGGTCTCCATGGTGAATCCAGAACAGCTGCAGCTACAGGGAGACACTGTCTCAAAAAGATAAAAAAAAAATATTTTTATTTTATGTGTACAAGTGTACTGCCTGCAAGTACGCAAGTGCACCTGTGCTGTGCAATGCCTGAAAAGGTCAGAAGAGGGCATTGGGTCTCCTGGAATTGGAGTTATGGACTGTTATGGAAGGATGTTAGCCCCCTTGTGGGTGCTGAGGATCAAACTCCAGTCCTGTACAAGAACAGCCAGTGCTCTTAACGCTGAGCCATCTTTCCAGCCCCCAGAACTGCTTTTATAACCTTGGGAGGGACCTTGTGACACTTGTAATTTTCTGAACTTAAGTTTCATTACCTTCCTCATCTTATGAACCTTCCTTCTCCTTCTAGGAGGGAATGTTTCAGTTAAAAAAAAATGTTTACACAATAAGAAGTCTAGCGCCCAGAGAGGGGGTTCAGGCAGAGGAATAACAATGTACCACTGGCTTTGAAATCATGAAAGCAAACAGATTGTCAACGGAGTCATTTGAGGTAAACAAAAAAGTTAGAAGGATTGATCCCTTGGGCACTCCACCTATGGGGAGTTAGTCATCAGAGGAGACTAAGAGGTACTCAGGAGGGAGGAGGGAAAATAGAAGGTGAGAGCCGAGGGTTGACATGGGTTGGTAGAGGCCATTGGTGGTTTGATGGCAGGAAGCACTTGTGGTGAGGTCGTGGGGGCCAAGTCAGAGCTCAAGAGGTGATACAAGAGGAACTGGATTTGGAGAATATGTTAACCTTTTTTTTTTTGAAATGAGATGAGTTCTCATTTTGACTGGCCTAGAACTCAATATATGGATCAGACTCAATATATGGCTTCAAACTCTTAGAATTCTGCCTGCCTCTGCCTCCCAAGTCCTGGAATTAAAGGTATCTGTCACCTCACCCAACCTCTTTTTTGAGTCAGTATCTTGATTTATAGCTTAAGTTGGCTTGGAATTTACAATCTTTCTGCCTTTGCCTCCAGAGTGCTGGGATGACACTCAACATCATAGGTAACTCTTTTTGAGACAGGGTCTCCCTGAAGCCCAGCTAGCTTGGATCTCACTATGTAGAGGCAGAAGGATCTCAGGAGACCAGCCTGATCTACATAGTGAGGTCCAGGGAAGGGCGTGTGGTGAGGGCGTGTGGGCCAAGTCAGAGCTCAAGAGGTGATACAAAAGGGAATGGGTTTTGGGAAAATGTTAACCTTTTTTTTTTTTTGAAATGAGATGAGTTCTCATTTTGACTGGCCTAGAACTCAATATATGGATCAGACTCAATATATGGCTTCAAACTCTTAGAATTCTGCCTGCCTCTGCCTCCCAAGTCCTGGAATTAAAGGTATCTGTCACCTCACCCAACCTCTTTTTTGAGTCAGTATCTTGATTTATAGCTTAAGTTGGCTTGGAATTTACAATCTTTCTGCCTTTGCCTCCAGAGTGCTGGGATGACACTCAACATCATAGGTAACTCTTTTTGAGACAGGGTCTCCCTGAAGCCCAGCTAGCTTGGATCTCACTATGTAGAGGCAGAAGGATCTCAGGAGACCAGCCTGATCTACATAGTGAGGTCCAGGCCAGCCAGGACTACAAAGAGACCCTGTTTCAAAAGGAAAAAAAAAAAAAAAAAAAAGATTTTTCTTGTAAAGGACAGCAGAGAAAGAAGGTGAATCTGGAATGGAAAGTGGAATCAATAAGCAGTTTTTGTTTTTGCTGGATGGAGAATTGGATCACGAATCCTTTAACTCCTCTCTTGTTCTCCTTCCTCCTCTCCTTCTTCCTTTGTCTCTCCCCGAATTCAGGCCATACTCCATGCAGCCTCTGTCCAGGCAGAGTTGAAAAGGGAAGTCTGCTGTGGCCTTGCAGACTCCCTCCCCCATGCAACTTCCAGCAAGCCCAGGCCTCCTGGTACCCAGGCCTAAGATAACCTTGAATTACAACTTTACTTTCATCTACTGGCTTCCCGTCTTGTGAATTCATAGGCTAGGTCACATGGTGTGGAACAAAAAACAAAACAAAACAAAATTCTTTGAGAGTCAGGAACTCTGTTCTTGGGAATTAAAGGGCCAGTCTGTCAGTCCGTTTCCCTTCATGGCCCAGTCATGCTATTCAGGACATTTATTCCTCCTAATGAAGTTCTTTTTTGGACCTGAAGGCTTGCTCCCAGCTTTAGGAGCTGACTGTGGCTGCCTATGTCCTTAACACTAATTCTGCTAATAGAACTCTTCTAAATTGTAATTAGTCTCAGCTTCCTTTCTACTAACCTTTCTTTAATTTTATATAACAGACTTATAACTTGTTTGCATGTTCATGGAAATGATCCAATAGAGAGGAAGAAACAAAGTGATGTCCTTGTGTAAGAAGGAATGGAATCTGGTATGTGTGTTGCAAGAGCAAGAATGAGAGTGAGAACAAGAGAGCAAGAGAGCGAGAGAGCAAGAGAGAGAGAATGAGAGCAAAAGCATATATAGTTTTTTGGTTCCTCTGGGAACAAGAAAGCAGGCTGAGGACATGGGAACAGATTTGAACATGTGCATGGACATAACAGGGGTGGACTTGTGGATGTTCTCTTCTGATTTTTATTTTTTCAAGAAAATGGAA
Organism: Nannospalax galili; assembly: GCF_000622305.1. NCBI lineage: Eukaryota > Metazoa > Chordata > Mammalia > Rodentia > Spalacidae > Nannospalax > Nannospalax galili. The sequence goes on from NW_008330756.1 coordinate 34,712, forward strand.
GTCAGGCTATCATCTGATTGAGGATGAGGGGGGTGTTTGAAGCTTGAGGAGAGAGGTGATAGAAACATAGTTGGAAACTTCTAGCCTTTACTTTGTGAAGGGGAGGGTCAAGTACCAAATTAGCAGAAATGACATTCTCTTGACAGAGCTCTGGCAGCCCATTTCAAATTCTGCAGGCAATAAATAATGCAGGAGGACCCTGTGCCAGGAGTTGGGACATAAGACCTTTCCAGCCATCAAGATCTTCCCAGGTATTACCTTCAGTCACAGTTTTTCCTACCACTTTTCTTCTCTCAACTTTGAGTAAGCCCATGCAATTCTTCTCATTTGTTTCCTATAACACCTAGCACAATGCTAGGTACTTAATATTTGGTGGGGTCATGTTTGTGTGTTTTCTTCTTTTTATGAACCAATGGTGTAATTTTGTCCTAGGTTTTCTAAGGATTCAGGCCCTCCCAGGCCCCCACGATCTTTTCTTTTCCTTTCAAAACAGTGTCTCTCCATGGAGACCTCCCAATCTTGGCTGCAGCACATTGTCTGTGTTTCCAGAGCCTCCTCAGCTGAAAACTTCCTGTGGTTCTGGAAAGTCTGAAGAATGACAATTGATAGTCTGCATTCTAATGCCATGATTATCATTTTATTATTTGCTTTGAAATGTCTCACATTGTACTTTAGCATGGAGACACAGGAGGGCACTCTAACCAACCAGCATTAAAACTTCAATGATTTCATAGCCTTGGAAGATTAAAAAAAATGGATGTTGATTTGGTTGAATCTGGTGTTTTGTTTGTGTTTCAGCAGGCAGGATAAGCAACTTTGCAGGAATACCCAACTCTCCTGGAGTGTCTTACCTGTGACAAAGGTCTTCAAGACACAGCTTCCATATTGTTCAGTTAATGTTACTTGGGATGTTTGTAGTAAACAATTTAGAACAAGGAAGTGAACTGGGGGGAAGTTGCTAGGAACTTCCAGACTTCTCTTACGTTCTTGTCTCTGCTGCCCCCAGCTAAGGTAGAAAACTTTTTTACACAGGTTACCCACTGCCTCAGCTTGCAAAGAGATGGAGACAAGGTTGTCAAGGGCTCATATTTAGAGGACAGTTGTCCAAGGACAATCTAGAGCAGGAGACAGACCCTGTTGTCTTGACTTCTTTCAAAGGTGCAGCCTGTCCAGTGCCTGTTCCCATCTGTCAAGTGCTGATAACAGCTGACCTGTGCCCATATAGTTTGTCAATGGAGATAGACAGAGGGAAGGCGCTGGGAGTAACATTAACCACCTTACAGAGAGCATTCAAAAGATAAAGCCAGCTTGCCTTTGGTCATTAGGTGACAGCACACTGGAGAGACAAAGCGTGCCCCGCTGTCAGAGTAATAAAAAGGGTAAGTCAGGACCTACTCTCCGGTTTCCGCTCAAACTGGAGCACAGACACTAGGGGAGAGGGGCCCGGGGCAGCTTGGGGGATGGTCTCCTTTCCAGGGAGTGGCGAGACGGTCCTGATCCAGGGTGGCGCGGGGCAAAGACTCCCCCTTCTCTGAAGGAGGCTGGCTGGTGATGCGCAGCCCCTCTGGCGGGTTGCAGCTGGCCTAGCGCTCAGGGTCTGCACCAGCTTTGAGGTCAGCCGCTCTGCCGCGGTTCCAGATCCGGTCGCGGGATGCAGACTGCGGATCTCTGATTTGTCTGCTCGCGACTCAAAGCCACGCGATCAAAGGATGAAGAAAAGAGAGGAAAGGGGTGTTTGCTTCCACTCATCGGGTAGTTTCGGCGAGTGGACAGAGGTTGGGCCGCGCACGCGTCTTAGACCCTCGGGACCACCCGGGGCTAGCTGTTCCCTTAGGGAAGGGTGGCCGCTTGTCGCCCCAGTCCTCGGTAGTGGCAGCAAAGCGCCCTATGCGCATTAAGCGCTTTCCTGAGCCACCTCTTTAATTTTCCCAAGATCCCTAAGCGGCGGGGACTGTTTTCCCCTCATACTGCAGAGGAGGGAATGGCCTTGGACAAGTTGGGCGGCTGTTCGGAGTGTTTCAGCTAAGGGTGCAACGAGATCTCTGAGCAGTTTGTGTAAAAAGCAGCCCCAGCCCAGTCCGAAGCGCTACCGGGCTTTTGTCCAATTGTGCTGCTTGCACCTGTTGCGGTTCTACCCGGGCGGGAACAGCCGGAGGGCGCGGAGACCGGGTTGCGCTCCAGCTAGGATACTGCAGGGCTCCCCGGATCTGGTCTCCAGCAGGCGCTTGGCTTCGGGGAAACGTTCCTTTGGGGACTCTAGGGGCGAGTACAGGATCTGGGGGTCTTGGGGCACATATGAGGGGAGTCGTGGCAGCCTGCGGAGCTGGCCAGAGAGATTGCGAATCTACGCGTGTCGGCATCCATGAGGTGGGTGTGTGTGGCACTTTCATTCAAACTTTGGGAAGTTCTTGGGTTGGGCGTCAGCGAAGGTGTGACCAATCAGAGTCCAAAGATGGGAATAAATTATGCAAATAACCATCTGGCGATGGGTCAGATGACTCGGATTCTTTAAAAAAACTACCTTTCCTGGAGCTCGCGGCGTGACAGCGGCGATTCCTCGCTTCCCCGCGGTTCTGGACCAGGGCTGGTTCCCCGCTGCGCCGCAAGCCCCGCGCGGCGGCGGGCGCAGCCAGATCCCTAGTTTCTACCTTCTCCTCCAGCTGTCTAGTCCATCACCTTCTGGCCGGGACCAGGCTGCCCATTTCTGGACTTGAGAGGTTTTGGTGGCATTTTTCATTTTTTCCCTTCTTAAACCTTGTTTCACGGGGAGGGGGCGTGGCAGGGAAGGATGAGAAACTCGGTTCCTTTGCTCTGCTTCTGGAGCGTCTATTGTTGCTTCGCGGCGGGAAGCCACAAGTCCTTGGGTCCCCAGGGGCCCCTGGAAGGTAATGTGCATTTATTTTTATTACTGTCCTCCCCACTTCTTTTTTTGCACTGAGTTCCCTCTGTCCTAAGGACCCTTCTTGAGTGCCTCCTCGATCCTACAAAATCATTTCCCACTGCTCTGTGGCTTTCTTCTCCTCGGCCTTGGAAGCCACATCTGCTACCAAGCCATCCGCAGGCAGCAGGAGAGCAGGGTGAGCGGGCTCGCGCCCTCGCTCTTGCCCCCGCCCCTCTATTATGTGGTTCCTTTAATCAGCGTTGTCCAGCTAGCTGAGTTGCCTCCCAGCAGCGCTCAAACCTTGTCCTGTCTTTGGAGTTGGAGAGGCCAGAAGATCGTTAGAAAGAGCTTCGATTTTGGTGCCCCCCCCCCCCCCTTT
>NW_008330756.1:38231-40086 GCF_000622305.1 Nannospalax galili
GTGTTTTTGTGTGGTGGGGAGGCAAGAGAATGTTTGAAAGGGTGTTCTTTTTTGGGGCCCCCCCCCCCCCCCCTTTTCAACGGAGCCTAGGTTTTAGGAAGCTAAGGTGGCAACGGGACTGGCTTGATGAGTGCTTGTAGGAAACATTGTTCGGTGGCTTGGGCTGAGAAGCTGCCTGGCCAGTTCATTCCTCCACGTTGTCACCTTTTCCTTCCCAAATTCTCTTCCCTCCCCGGCTCTTTCCCTTCCTTCTAGCATCTTTCGTTTTTCCTCGCTTGGTTCTGCGTGGCAGTCTCTTTCACCTGAGGCAATCTGCCTTGGTGGAGTGAGGGTGGGGTCACCCAGAGCCAGCTTCAGCTGGTTGAGCAGAACTTGACCACAGAGCTCCTAAGCCCAGCTCTGTCTGTCATTTTATCTAGTCTGCAAAGTTTGCCACAACTTCCACGTGTTTATGTGCAGGTGGGAACTTTAATTGGAACAAGTGGGAAAGCCTTCCTTTGCTTAGCATTCTTTCAACTTTAGTGCTAGCTAGAAGCCTAACTTGGGTTAGGTGGCATCCCTAGTTTCCTGAAAAAAATGCTAAAGTTCCTGTGTTCAGTGGTTCTGAGTATTTAGGGGCTGTGCCATTCATTTGAAAGGCATTCATAGCATTCCTGCTTAGTACCAGGAAATCTTGGGTGGTGGGAGAGGACAGAAAGCAAAAGAGGTGACAGTCCCTTAGCCTCCTGGAACTTAATCTCAGTGGTGAGAACTAATGAAAGTGAACTGATAAAAATAATGCGGATGGTCCTAGGGTTAGGCAGGAAAATGAAGCAGAGGAGGGAGGTCTGAGAGAAAGTGGTACTTTTTAATGTGTGGTCAGGGAGGGCCTTATTGAGAATTTGACCCCTTAGCAAGGAGCTGAAGGACATGAGAGAATGAACTGCAAGGACATCTGGGTGAAGAACGACCATAAATTCCAAGAAGCCAAAGTGACTCTGCCCCTAAGTAGAAGGAGCAAAGATTGAGAACTGTGAGGTCAGAGCAAGCCAGATGCCAGGGTAGCGGTCTTTGTCTGTGTGTCGGTTTAGCCACAGGTCTGTCTCAGGAGGCCAGCAGTCCCCCTTTCTCCTAAACTCTCCCATCTGCTCTCTGTGGACGCTGGAGAGCTGTGGATCTTGTATGTCTGTGGTTCAAGTTTCTGCTAGTTGGGGCCTTAATTTATTACTCTCATGACAGCTAACCTTCTTTCTGTCTATGTATCTTTAGCTGCCTTTTCTGGAATCTTATTCCTCTTACATCTGCTACACTTTTCCCCAATGCTTTGTGTTCCCTTGGCCCCTTTTACCACAACCCTTTCCACAACTATGTTTTTTTCCCATGATTAATCTTTCTCTTCCTCTTCCTCTCCCTCCTCTTTCTTTTTCTCTTTCTTTCTTTCTTTCTTTCTTTCTTTCTTTCTTTCTTTCTTTCCTTTCTTTCTCTCTCTCTCTTTCTTTCTTTCTTTCTTTCTTTCTTTCTTTCTTTCTTTCTTTCTTTCTTTCTTCTTGTGAGATAGGCTCTCATGAAGCCTAGGCTGGCCTTGAACTTACTATGTAGCTGCGGTTGACCTTGAACTTTTGATCTTCCTTTCTGGGATTATAGGCATGTGCCAGCTACCACACCCCATTTATGTGGTTCTGGATACCTAACTCAGGGTTTTGTGTGTGCTAGGCAAGCACCCAACCCAATTATTTTCTAGCTTCTTTGTTCTTCTTTTCAGTACCAGAGGTTAAACCTATGGCCTTAAGCATGTACTATAAGCACTCTATCTCTGAGCTACAGCCTTAGCCCTTTATTACTACTACTACTACTACTACTACTACTACTACTTATT
>NW_008330756.1:40147-44671 GCF_000622305.1 Nannospalax galili
TTCACTCTGTAGCTTAGGCAGGTCTTGAACTTGCAATTCTCTTCCTCAGTCTCCATAGTATCTGGGATCATAGGCCTGTGCCACTGAACTCAGTTTCTCTCTCTCTCTCTCTCTCTCTCTCTCTCTCTCTCTCTCTCTCTTTCTCTCCTCTTTTTAGAGACAGGGTTTCCCTTCTTTTATTTCTTGACTTGGGATAAATTAAGCTCCTGGATGCTCATTTGGTAGCTCCCTGTGACTACTGGGCAACAGGAGAGTACACTGTATCTTCTTAATCCCTTATCAAGGGAGATCAAGGGAGGCTTACGAGGATTGTTGAATGAGTGCTGGCAGGAATCAATGAATGGTTGTTGGAAGTACAGCAGCAATGACAGTGCCTATCTAGTGTTACATGACTATAGGACCATCAGTGGGAGTCAGAAAAGGTGGCACTGTGTGGAAGCAGCAGAGTTGGAAAGCACAGCTTTGCTGCTCTGAGGAATTTTTCCATGGCTTCAGTCATTCATGAGACACACTGGTTCCTGTTAGCACTGTAAAGGGCTCAGAGGATACATGAGGTCCTTGAAGTCAGGGCTGGATCAAAATGGGAATGCTGGGGAAAGCCTTTTGTATGACGGGGTCAACAGCCTCTTACCTCCAATTGCAAAACCCAAAATCTCTTTAAACTGGAAAATTTGCTGGGAACTTGTATGGCAGCAAGATTTGACCTTACCTGATCTGAGCTTATCTGGCAGGCAAACCTGACCTGGGTTGGCAGAAGGTTATTTGTAATCCTTATTTTGTGCCCTGGGCTATGAGTTGTTCTGTATTTCTCTGCAGGAATATTAGTATATTTGATTCATGGGAATACCCTAGACTCCAACAGGAGCATCGTGTAATATGTGGTATATATTTCATAATGCATGCTTTTACCTTCTTGCTGTTGCTCCCCCTTTCCCTCCCTCTGGAATTAGCCATGTAGCCCAACCTGGTGACAACCCTCATAGATGTGAACCATCATGCCCAGTGTGTGTGTGTGTGTGTGTGTGTGTGTGTGTATGTATACATACATGTATGGACAGAGAGGAGATTGGAGAGAGCCTGGCTACAGTGCCTTTTTTTTGAAAAAGTCTTTTTGAGACAGGGTTTCCCTGTAGTCCCAGCTGGTCTGGAACTCACTATGTAGTAGACCAAGCTGGTCTTGAACTCACAGAAATCCACCTGCCTCTGCCTCCTGAGTACTGGGACTAAAGGTGTGTGTCATCACGCCCAGCCTTATAATGCTTTTTTTAAAATATGAAAATTTCTAAATTCAGAACTCAATTGGTTTTAAGCATTTCAGGAAAAAGAGAATCCATACGCTAAAAGTCGAAACTTGAGGGAGGGAAGGAAGGACTAGTCAGTTTGATAGGGAAGAACAGAGAAAAGCAAGAGAAACAGCTATTTATTTCAGGACCACAGAAATGAGTATAAATGACTAATTAATGCTCATTGAATATAGGCAAGATATCTGATTTATAATATCTTCATGATTCTTTTTTTAAAATTTTTATGTGTATGAGTGTATTGTCTGCATGTGTGTATGTACACCTATGTCATGCATTGCCTGTGGAGGTCAGAAGAAGAAGTCGGATACCCTGAAACTGGAGCTACAGATGGTTGTTAACCATCATGTGGGTGCTGGGAATTGAGCCCAGGTCCTCTGCAAGAGTGGTCAGTGCTCTTAACTGCTGAGCCATCTCTCTGGGCCTCTTCATGATTCTTTTAAAAGGCAAAGAGAAAACATTTAGTAAGCATAAAAACTACAGTCTAAGCCTGGCACAGTGGTGCATGTCTGTAGTCCCAGTACTTGGGAGGCAGAGGCAGGCAAATCTCTTGTGAATCAAGGCCAGCTTGGTCTATATAGCGAGTTCCAGGCTGGCTGAGGCTACAGGGAGAGACCCTATCTAAAAAAACAAAAACAAAAAAAACCCTAAAATCTAGATGGCTCAAGATTGAGCTAGAATGTGATCCAGAACTTTTCTACTCTAGGCACCAGAAGTACTCATACTCTGTTCTTTCTCCCCAGATGAGTTTCACAAACCCAGTGGGGTACAGGCTACAGTCAAACCTCCTGTGACTTTTAACTTCCGCACATCTAAGGACCCAGAACATGAAGGGTGCTATCTTTCTGTTGGGGACAACCAGCCAGTAGAAGACTGTGGCTTCAACATGACAGCTAAAACCTTTTTCATCATTCATGGATGGACGGTGAGCCCAGGAGGGAACTCTGCAGCTTTATCCAAGATTTGGTTCCTTTTGTTTTGGTCAATTAAAAAGAATGGTGGTGCTTCCAGGTTCCAAACCCTCTCCCCCCTTTCCTTGTGGGCTGCTTGTATTTTAGACAGCTGTGAAGAATGTAATGGGCGCTTTGCTGAGGGGGCAATCTGGACTCAGTGGGGTAGCATTTAGTGCTGGCATGCAGTGGGCTTTCAGAAGGTGGCTATCCTGAGGGCAGCAGCCCAGCTCCACTGGCTCTGAAGGACCTCTAATTATGCTTAATTACATTGGCCAACCACTGCCTGGAGGGAGCCTATCCTGCTGTAAGAGTGGAGTTGAACTGAAGCAACTTGACTGGCTTAGAGAAACCGAGGGACCAGCTGGCCTGGCTGGCTGGCTGCTGTTGGCATGGTGCCCTCCTGTTTGCATAGAGATGGCCCCGTTTGAAGGCACTGGGGCTCTTTATGTGCCCTAGCTGAGCAATTTCCATTGAAAGGCCATGGCAAACTTCAACAAAAAAGGGCTTTAACACTCAGCTTCAGAATCTCTTGGCCAGCAAGGGATTTATTCATTCATATAATGACAGTCTGTAGGAAAATGGCACTATTAAATGAGCAGGTTTCTGCCTAGGCTAATTGGGAGGAGACATTCTTCCTCTTAAAGATGAGAAATTCATATCTGTTGCATTCTTTCTGGGTCTTGAGGTTTATCACCAGCGGCTGGGGTCAGGGTTGGGAGTGGGAGGGTAAGATTCTACCTTCCTAATGTGAAAGAAGGGATGACTGTGGGCCTGTCCATCTGTCTTCATCCCTCAGAATACAATTGGAATCATGTATTTGATTTTTTTTAAGACCCTTCTGTCAAAATGCAAATGCTAACTGCCTCCAACTTACAAACAGAGTGCATTCTAGAAAGTTCTTTTGTAATGTGTTTGGAACTTGGAATGGCAGTTTCCCATAAAGGCAAGATTGTAAATAGTGTTCGGGTTCCCAGGCTAAGCCAGAAAATCCATTTGTTTGACAATGTACGTATGGATAGGTTTACAACTGCTCCTAGTCACCATTTATAACTTTATTTCTGTGGGAAAATGTGTTCTGAGTTCTAATTTGGGATTCCAGGGATGAATTTTTCTTACTCTGGGGTCAAGAGGATGGCAGAGATGGGTTGTGAGAAGGAGTCATTTGTTAACTCTATGTTTTCCTGATTGACACTGCCTCCTTGCATCTCTAAGGGAGGAGCTAGATCTCCAAGGCAACCCTCCCTAGCTCTCTTTGGAAGATGGATCAGACAGGCCATTTGCTTGATAGGGACAGGGATTCAGACTAACCTCATGCTGGTATTACCACCAACACCTGGTTTACAGACAGTAGGGCAACAGCATGGCACATCAGCTATGAAAAATTTGATGGGAGGAGCTGGAACAATGGCTCAGTTTTTAAGAACACTAACTGCTCTTGCAGAGGATCCAGGTTCGATTCCCAATACCCATATGGCAGCTAATATTGGTCTGTAACTCCAGTTCCAGGGGATCTGATGCCTTCTTCTGGCCTTCCTAGGCATTGCACAACACAGGTACACTTACATATGTGCAGGCAAAACACTCATAGACATCAAATAAAAGTAACTAAATAAAAATATTTTTTAAAATTTGATGGGAAGACTGGAGATGTGAAGAACAATGGAAAAAAGCTGCCGTGGAGCCATTCCGCCTCTAGTAGGTGCATGTGTAAATCTTCACTTCCCAGGAACCAAAGTGAAGGTTCATCAGATGGGGAGGAGATCATGGGATAGAATTCTATACTCATTAGGATTTTTGAAGTCCAGAAGGAGAATAAAAAGAAAAAAAAATCTGTTTTCTTTGCAGATGAGTGGCATGTTTGAAAACTGGCTGCATAAACTCGTATCAGCCTTGCAGATGAGAGAGAAGGATGCTAACGTAGTGGTTGTTGACTGGCTGCCCCTGGCTCACCAGCTGTACACAGATGCAGTCAATAACACGAGAGTGGTGGGACACAGTGTGGCAATGATGCTTGACTGGCTGCAGGTAAGTGGGATGGAAAAAGAGTCATTTCCTCTCACAAACAGGATCTCAAATCCTCAAATCCTTAGGAAATAGAGACCACATGCTGTTACCGCAAACTTCTGGACTGTGATCAAAATCTCTGGCATCACAATTTTTGCTAAATTAAGCATTGCATGAACTACTTCAAAGCCTACTTCAGAGCCTTTGAATTATTGATAGATCTCTGCATCCCCCCCCCACCCCCGTACTGTATTTGCTGTAAGAAC
>NW_008330756.1:44778-72940 GCF_000622305.1 Nannospalax galili
TGATCAAAATCTCTGGCATCACAATTTTTGCTAAATTAAGCATTGCATGAACTACTTCAAAGCCTACTTCAGAGCCTTTGAATTATTGATAGATCTCTGCATCCCCCCCCACCCCCGTACTGTATTTGCTGTAAGAACATTTGCCTTGTGGGTGATTACTTGTTGATCTTAGAAGCTGATGGCCTTAGGATGACTAGAGAATAGCCAGAAACCAGGACAGGCTTGGAACCTGAGACTGCTACAGAGTCTGCTCTTGCCTTTGGAGTGTAGCTGTGCTAAGGAGTAGGAAGAGGTTGGTTCAAACAGATCAGCCAATACATTGTTTAAAATATCGTGTGCAAAACAGATCTTGAGATCATGTATTTACTTTTTATAGGTTAATGATTTGTCCGAGACCAGTGGACTTAACTGGGGCTGGAAAGGCAGGGGGACACTGGCAAAGTGACCCTAAAAGCTGAGAATTTCCAACCTGACTCTCCTTTCACCCAAGAATCTTAGGGGTGCTGGCAGAATTCTGGGAAAGATTTGTGTGCAGTGCTTCCCTGTTCAACTTGAGGTGCTTTAGAAATGTTTTCTGAGCCATGGGGTCAAAGCTCTACCTCACCCCTCCTCCCCCACCATTTGAATGCTCTGGAATGGGACACTACTCCAATGTGGGCTTACGAAGAGGAAGGTAGCAACTCCTGGGGGTAGAGTAAGGTCAAGGTCTAAGAAGGCAGGCAGGGAGTAGGTTACTACAGATTGTGGCTAGTGCTTGGATCTGCAGTGAGTATGGTATCTTTCACCTCCATACTGCTTCCAGTGCCCTCTAGATACTGCCTCAAAGAAAGGAAGCCATGTTGTAGAACATGTAGAGGAATACCCAGTCATGCAGCCTGTAGTCACAGCCTCCGTCTCACTCTCTTGGTATTTCAAGTGCCACTAAGTCCTTTAGACCTCCCTGTCCTAGGCAGGGACCATCCATGTTGCCTGACCAGCAATGCTGATGATACTGCAGGGAGTCTCTATGCCCATGGCCCCTGTGACCCCTCCTCTAACATGATGAATTTGTTGAAATTGTTGGTGGCCCTTGAAGCTCCAGACCACACCCTTTAGCTCACACTCTTTGATGACTTCCTGCAGGAGAAGGAAGATTTTTCTCTTCAGAATGTTCACTTGATTGGCTACAGCCTTGGCGCACATGTGGCTGGATATGCTGGCAACTTTGTGAAAGGAACAGTGGGCAGAATCACAGGTAAGAACTGACTGTGTCTACATTCTCCAGCTGGGCATTCTGAACCAGAGAGCTCCCAGATGAGACAGCGTAAGTCCTCAAGGGACTGGCTTTGGAAGAAACCTGACAAACTCTTTTTTTCAAACTGAACATGTATAAGATCTTAATATACGGCAGGTGGATGGGGAAAGGATATTCTTATTGAAGCTACATAGGTGTTTATGAGTTCTTGCCTGTACTCTTCAGACCTTCTTCCCTAGAGGAATCCCAAGCTGGAGAAATCTCAAGGTTTCAGAGCAATGGAGAACTTGGAAACTTCTGGTCTAGTCTAGCAGGCAGGGAAACAGGCAGAAGTGAGGCAACTTGCTCATGAGCAAATGGCTAAGAACTAAAGAGCAAAAACTGAAATGGAACCTTGGTTTCTAAGCTTCTGAGTGTTCACTTTTGGTCTTCACAATGAGATTCCGGATATTAGAGAAAGGAATGAATGCTAGAGTCTGGTTTGAGTTCTACTACTTGTTTTCTATTTCACCCACCAATAGCTTCTTTCCAATGTTAAGGTCACATATTTATTAATGATCATCACCTGTTTAGAATGAGTGGCTGAACTTTGTAATTAAAAGGACTTTTCTGATATTGGTATCCAGGTGCCCAATTGAAAGTGGAGTTTTTCCATCTTGAAACTTATACCTCAGTGAACATTTTTTATTAAAAATTAATTTTCTTGATTTATTTATTTTTATTTGTGTCTTTTGCCTGTATGCATATAAGTGCACCCATGTTGTGCAATGCTCAGAGAGGCCAGAAGAGGGTGTTGGATCCCCTGGACCTGGAGTTATGGTTGGTTGTTAGCTAATATGTGGGTGCTGGGAACTGAACCTGGGTCTTCTGCAAGAACAGCCAGTGCTCTTAACCACTGAGCCATCTCTCCAGCTGTTTAACGAACTTTTTTTAAAAAAATCTTTTTGAGACAGGGTCTCCCTGTAGCCCCAGCTGTCCTGGAACTCACTATGTAGACCAGGCTGGCCTTGAACTCACCTGCCTCTGCCTCCCGAGTGCTGGGATTAAAGGCCAGTGCCACCATGCCCACCTTCTTAGTGAACTTTTAATATTTAATTTGGACTAAACTATATAATGATTCTAAAAAAAGTCAGATTCTTTTATCTATTTTAGGGACCTTTAGATATGCAAGAAAGTTTCTTCTACATTAAAATTAATAGTAAATTTATTGCCTCAACCTTTTCCTTTCGTCCAACATTCTTTTATGTGTATTCATCCTCAGCTTCCTCCCCATCCCTGAGAATACTAAGGATGGTGTCTTAGCTTGTTTTCTGTTACTATAATTAAACAGCATAGACTAGGTAATTTATAGTGGATAGAAGTTTATTTAGCTTCCTGGCATCTTTTTACTGCATGATAACATGGTGGAGGGAAGTGTCTAACATGGTCAGACAAAACAAGCAAGCTAGTTTAGGTCTCTCTCTTATAAAACCACTGATATTGTCATGGGGACCCCACCCTGATGACTTCACCTAATGTTAATCATCTCTCAAAGGCCTCTCTTCCAAATACCATCCCTATTTGAATTTAGGGATTATGTCCTCAGCCTATGAATTTGGGGAGGACACCTGCAAATCACAGCTTGATAATATCACCTAGAAGGAGAGATTTGATCTATTTCTTTCCTTGTAATGTTTTTATTTAAAACAGGACTCCGGTAGGAAGGAATCCTTTAGATAACTGAATTAATAAAGGTAGAGTTTCAGATTTTGGGAACAAGGTAGCAGGGTAGTTAAAAAAAAAACAACAACAGCAAAACCAACAACACCAATCTTTGTATCATTATTGGCCCTCTTTAGTTGCTGTCTTTGGGTTCAAATCTAATAGGTGCCTACACATAGACATATGTATACAAACTCCATGAGAGCCAGTAATTCCAGTCTTTATAGCTTGAGAGCTTTCTTTCTAGCATAGTGGGGCTTGAACTGTCTGAAGTAGGCTATGCTTGCATGACCATCCTCCAGTGTTCCAGAGCCAGGCCAGCTGGTTGCAAACTGCAGCACTCACATGGGCTCTACCAGGGTCAAGGCCCAATGTGTCCTTGTCAACAAGGACAAACCAAAGGTCTTGCCTTTCCCTGTTTCTAATGTAAAATGAGACAAGGCTAGTCAGAGAGCTTTCCAGTTCTTTTTTCTTGTTCTGGTGGTGGCTGTTGAGAAGGCCTCTTGTCTGTGGCCAGCTGTGGGGCTGGCAGAAGGCTAATTAGTGCACATGCCTTGACCCTCATGTCCTGAGAGTAGCAGCTTCCCTCTGACCTCTCTGTGGAGCAGGGGCCTGGCCTGGGTTTAGTTGCTTGCCCCATACTGATGTGGATGTTTAACGGGGAGGCTGGCTCCTCTACTTTCTGTTGGTAGGCTTCTCATGTGGACCTGACTGGTAGGATGGAGACTGCAGCTTGTGTGGGAGCCTCAGGGTAGTGATATCACAGTGCAGAAGCCACCAAGGGTCCTTAGCCTGGAGTCTACAAGAAAAGATCTGAGCCCAAGTCTTGCTTGAATGGAGGATGTGGAGTGGGGTTTGCTGGAGTTTTACCCCTCTTTGCTCTTGAGGGCAGTCTGTGTTGTACTAGGGAAGAAGTCAAATATTTCTAACTGAACTTGTGACTAGGTAGTTATGAACAAGTAAGATAGAGGATTAATTCCTTCAAGAACTACAAATTAGGTAGGCTGTGGGCTAGATGCTATCTAATGTCAAGCCTCAAGCATACTCACTTGATAGATGAGTGAAAATACTTCATACTTTCTCTAAACTGCCTGGTAACCTTGTAACTTTCATAAATGGGAGGAAGGATGACTGGATGATTAAACAAGCCCAATCTCGCACTTTAAGTAGTAGATCTGGGATTCAGTCCGGGTTACTAGAGTATAGGGCCCTGCCTGTAGCCACTATCTGGAAGTATAGATTAAAAAGTACAGTAAAAAGTAGATTGTATCACGTGGACCAGGGATGTGTGCCACATAGTCAGGGCAGGGAACTGGCTGAGTCTGGGTAGGTGAAGGCCCCACACTGGCCTATGAGGCCCCTCAGCCGCTAGCATTCCTCCAATACAGCCTCGTTTCCATGGAGCTGCCAGTCTGGTGGGGATCTTTGTTCACACCAAGCAGAGAGCCCCTCTCTTGTCTTAGTTGCAAAACAGAATGTTCCTCCTCGTCAATTCTTTTTCCCTTCAGTGCACATGGTGAGAAGCAGAGAGAGAGAGAGAGAGAGAGAGAGAGAGAGAGAGAGAGAGAGAGTCATTACCTTGTTTTTTTTTTTTGTTTTTTGGTTTTTTTTTTTTTTTTTTTTGAGACAGGGTCTCCTTGTAGCCCTAGCTAGCCTAGAACTCACTCGCTATATAGACCAGACTGGTCTTAAAATCACAGAGATTTGCCTCCCTCTACCCCACCCCGAGTACTGGGAATAAAAGCATGTATCACCCTGCCCAGTTTTTGTAGGTTATTTTGGAAGAGCATACTTTGGTGCCATCTTTCTTTTTAGGTCATAGGCTAAAGTTGAGCCCTTAAGCATCCTGGGTTCCCTTTCTGCCTTGGTCACCCATAAAATCATCCAAACTTCTGGAAACTCCCTAGTTTTAGCCTTCATTCATTCTCACATGAATAATGAGTCCTAGTTTGTTCACTCTGGAAAGCAGCTTCTGTTTATCCTAAAATTACCCTCTCACAAGTCCCAGTGAACTCTCTGATTCTTTGTGCTGGGTCTGGGGAATGTGGCTTTGTTATTCATTTCCTCCTTTGGGGACATGGTTCTTGACCACCTTACCTCCTGGCTTTGGTGCCTCTAGACTGGAGTCTCTCAGTCTGGGCACTGACATGTGGGGTCAGAGGAGCTTTGGTGTGTGTGTGTGTGTGTGTGTGTGTGTGTGTGTTATGTGGCATATTTAGGATAGTTAGCCATATCTCTGGCATGTCCCTAGTAGATGCTGTTAGTTTTTCTGCCCCCAGTTGTGATAAACAAAAATGTCTCCAAAGATCACCAAGTGTCCCTTGAGGGTAAGATCACTCCCAGTGGCCGATCCCTATTCTAGACCAAATAGGGCATTTTCTGTGCTTATGTCTTAACTTTCTCCAGTGTGTATCTGTTGGGCAAAGAGCCTTCTTGGTTGGGACAAATCCAGTTCCTATGATCATGGCTTGGTAATATTGAATATTGGCAAATTCTTAATCTCTTAATTTTTTATATAAACTGCATGAATTGTGGCTTGAGTTTCCATTTCATAGATGATCCTGAAGCACTGGGAAGTTTTTCAACATCTAGTCCACAAATGACTCACTTAAGATCGCCCAAGGAATCAGTCTCCATTTCTGTCTTGTCTGCAAGTACATATTAGATTCTCTGGAGATCAAGGTCACTGAAATCCACATTTATGCTTTACAAGTTCCTTCCTTCCTCCCTTCCTTCCTTCCTTCCTTCCTTCCTTCCTTCCTTCCTTCCTTCCTTCCTTCCTTCCTTTCTTCCTTCCTTCCTTCCCTTTTAGATTTATGTGGTTCAGAATTAAAAGATTGTGTAAAATCTCTCACTGTCAAAGATATGATACGTGGCCAGTTTTCTTTCCCACCTGCTCCCCTGATGCATCTACACACAGAAAACTGTTTACTTATATGTCCTTTCAGAGATTTTTTTTTAGACTATATACTAGAATCCCAATTTATATATAACAAGCTCCCCAGTACAATTTGAGCAATTTCAAGTGTGATAGCCAGTATCCTATGTAGAGCAGCTTTCTGACTCAACACAGAAATTTGGGAGGCAAAAAGTCTTTCTCATTGTGGGTGTGAAAGCAGAAGGTGTTGTGAAGGTCTGGCATTTGGGTTCTTGCTGTATCGGATACTGGAAGTTTGGAAGTGCTATTCTCTACCATTCCACATGTGGGCCAAGACCTGGGCCTGACTAAGGAAGGGGTAGAGTGAGTCAAAATACAAGTCAAGCAGTTTGGGGGAGACAGAGTTCTTCCAGAATTATGTAGGCAGCTTAGTTATGGTGTAAATTCTGCACAAACCAGGCATGTAGGCGCAGATGGCTGGGGTCAATGGCTTAGGCCCAGGAGCCAAGTTTGTTCTAGACCTGCCCTAATTCTCACTTCCCTGCAACGGACCAGCCCAGACCGGGGCAGTTCAGTCTGATGGGAACAGGGTCGTCGAGAGGGTGGACAAGGAGTCGGCAAGTGACAAACAGATGCAAAAGGAGCTTGATGAAAGTCTGAGTGTAATTTTTGCAGTTGCAAGGTTTGAGATATATACAGCAAAGATCACAAAAACCGCAGAACAGTCATGCTAAGATTTACAGTTCCAGAGATGAAAGTAAAACACAATTTTGCCAACATATTTCCCTGTCTTATCAACCGGACACTAGACAGTAAATTCCTGCTTTACTGTGGTTTTTTACTGCCAGCCTTTTTTACACACTCGGCTTTGTAGTCCCAAGTCAGGATGACCTTGGCTCATTAAGCACTTTCAACACCAGCTGTGCCTGATGTTACCTTTTTAACTATTTGATAATATTCCTTGCTTATTTGTAGTGGGCCATAGGGCTTCTAAGTTATTTTTAACTCTATAGGTCCCAAAAAGGCTATTCCATGTTAGGGATCCATGAAGCTATCCTTCTCTCTTATCCTACCAAATTTTCAAATACTTTCTATATTTGCCCTATAATGCTCTCTTATTGATTGTTTATCAAAAGACACCAAGGTGGTCCTGATCTTACCGATTTATCCATGAATTGTAATGAATAACAAGAAACCCTTCTTCTATCTATATTTATCTATCTATATTTTTCTTCTAGAAATCTATTATTCCCTGGACTTTCCAGCATTAACTCTGCTTAATTACTTCTCACTATGTCTAAAATATCTCTCATTAAAATATCTTTCGTTAATAATGGTGCATCTGAACTAGGATGATTAAGGGATTTCAATAAAGGCAGTGATAGCGGTGCCAAGGACACCAGGCGCTTTCTGGGCCCCCAGAAAGCCCAAGATACAGTGACAGTTAGAAAATTAATAGCAAGTAAGAGCGTGCCAGGTACACTGCATGTTACTTATCACAACCAATTCCAAGAGGCAACCTTCCTTGAAGTTCCAGCCTCAACCCACGGAGGATCTCACGTGGGCTTCATTGGAGATGGCGTGACACTTCCCCATGGTTCCGCAGAGCTGGTGGCAGAGTGAGCATTGTGGCTGGCATATTGGGCTAGCTGAGGCATCAGGACATGTGGAGGCTTAAGAAAAAAGTGTCAGTCCTGGAACAGCGGGACTTAATTCCTGGATGATGTCTAGGGTCAACTGCATATGGGTTCTTTATTTTCTTCCACACCTTCTGTGTCTGGATTTGTGCTGCTAGGCTCAGCGAGTATCTTCATTCTGCAGGCTTGGACTGAACTCAAGTCAAGACTCACTGACTTGGTGTTCCTGACAAAGTCCATCTCGGCTTCACTTGTTGCAGGTCTAGATCCTGCTGGACCCATGTTTGAAGGAGTGGACATCAACAGGAGGCTCTCCCCAGATGACGCAGACTTCGTGGATGTTCTGCATACCTACACACTTTCCTTTGGCTTGAGCATTGGGATTCAGATGCCTGTGGGGCACATTGACATCTACCCCAATGGTGGTGACTTCCAGCCAGGCTGTGGATTGAATGATGTCTTGGGATCAATTGCATATGGAAGTAAGTTTCTAATTTTCCGCTTTGAGTTTGACCTTCTAAATCAGCCCAAGTTGTTAGTGCTGTCAACATCATTCCCCTCATCACTGTCATCACTTCACACAGTGATCATCCTCTGTGCCTGTTAACAACCATCCATTTACTTAGCATGCTTCCAGGTCACAGTTGTTATTGATTAATTTCCTTTTTGAATGGGTATACATAGACGCTTATTTAAAAATCAAGCATTAGGGAAGGTGAGTGGGTAAAGGTGCTTGCCACCAAGCCTGACAGCCTGTGTTCTAGCCCCAGGACCTACATGGTATAAAGAGAGAACTAACTCCCAAAAGCTATCCTCTGTCTTCCACTAAATAAATAAGTGCAATAAAATATATCAAGCAATATAGAATTTTATAAAACAAAAGGTTAAATCTCCCCTTGCTGCCATGCCCACCTTTACTCTCTGAAGGCAGCCAGTGTAAACATTTGTGTGATCTTTGTAAATTTGTGTGTCTGTGTGTAACTAGATTGTTTTCCAAGTCCTATTGTTTTGTGCTCTCTCTGCTCAGTCGTCATATATTATGGACATTCTTAAAGGCCAGAGCAGGTAGACTTACTATATATTTTTACAGACTATGTAATATTCTGTTAGATGAATATACTATATCTCATTTTTCGGTAACATTTTAGAGAAACAAAACCAAGGACCCCTTTCTATTCTATTTTACTTTCTGAATGCCTCAGCCTATGCTTTGCCAACTTGGACTGAAGTCATTTTGTGAATGAACCTGGTGTGGTATCCAGTGGCTCTCTGGGTTTCCCATTCTTTCAATGCCCTGGCTTGGCTCTCTCCATTCTGACACTCTGCCTTTTCTTTGGATGTCCAAGTCTGTCACTTGGTGTTAATACAGTTCCTTTCTCCCAATATGAGTGAATATACAGGTTGCTATGTGGGGTGGGAAGCTCTGCTCACTCCTTTGCAGGCTGTGGAATGATGGTATTTTTAAAAAGCTGGTGGTGTTAGTAAGGAAGAGGTAGAGGTGGCTTTGCCAAATTTTTCTAGGGCTCTTGGAGTTTCTTGAACTATTGGTTTTAGCAGTGACATACTACTCTAGACTGAGCAAATTATCTCCTCTGTATGGCACTTCGGACTGTAGTCTGAAACTGAAGGGATTAGATCACAGTGCTGGTGGCATATTCCTAAAGGGTCAGTTAGCAAATATTGCAGGCCTTCAGGCCATACAGTCTCTGTTTCCACTGCCCCTCCCTGCTATGGTAGCACGAAAATATCCAGGAACCAATGACTGTGGTTCTGTTACAATAAAACTTTATTTACAAAACTTGTATTCATCCTTCAAGCTATATTTTGCTGAGCACTGTACAAGATGGTGTTTCTGATTTGATGCATTTCTGCAATTTTCTATCCATACAGCTCTGTTGGGACTTAATGATTGCTTTCACACAGCTGGACTTCATCACAATTTTACTTTTACTGTGTAAATTCTTTATTTCTCTGAGCATATTGCTGCTGTCTTCTCCCACTTACAGAGTGGACAATTAGGTGGCTGGAATGGTCTTAAATTCCCTTGTTTCTAAATAGGAGCCAGACACATCACTGAGCACATATAAGAATTATACATATCAGCCTCAATCAACATAGTGATCATGAGGAGGTGTATAATAATTATTCACTGAGTGGTATAATCATCCAAGTGGCTCATCTCATGTGTTCTCTGTCTCCCTGTACCCCAGCAATCACAGAGGTGGTGAAATGTGAACATGAGCGAGCCGTACACCTCTTTGTGGACTCCCTAGTGAATCAGGACAAGCCGAGCTTTGCCTTCCAGTGCACAGACTCCAACCGCTTCAAAAAGGGGATCTGTCTCAGTTGCCGGAAGAATCGTTGTAATAGCATTGGCTACAATGCTAAGAAAATGAGAAACAAGAGGAACAGCAAAATGTACCTAAAAACACGGGCCGGCATGCCTTTCAGAGGTAACTTGTCTGCAGGCCTGCAAGCAACCCCTTAGCTTTTTTCTTCCTTTACAACTTGTTGTAGAACAGGGTGTGCACCAGCTCAGGAGCTGTGGCCCACTCAGCTGTACCAAATTATTGCAAATTAGATCATATTGTGCATGTCCTAGTAAAGTTGGTCCTTAAAAGTTAATGGTGAGAATGCCCAGAGTGGGGGCTCACACTTTTAATCCCAGCCCTCGGGAGGCAGAGGCAGGTGGATCTTTGTGAGATCGAGGCCAGCCTGGTTCAATGTAATGTCTTCCAGGCAGGCTTAGACTAGGGACAACAACAACAAAAAAGTTAATGGTGAGGATGCCTTTGGTGATGTATTAACCCATGATCACATATTGATATCTTAAAATTCTATCTTGCATTTAATGTTTTCAAGTATTTTCATATTTCTCATTCAATTTTAACAAATGAGAAGCAGCATGAAACAGAAGACAGAAATGATAGCTTATAATTTTATAACCTGTGTATTATTTTACATATGAGGACATCGAAACTCAGAGAGGTTAATACCTTGTTCCTTAATCCAGGGTCACACACAGTAGAAAGAGGTAGGTCCTAAATCCCCAAACATCTCCTGACCCCCAAGTTTAGGGCACTTTTTCAGAGCCAGGTGAGGTGGTGCACGCCTGGAATCCCAGCACTTAGGAGGCTGAGGCCAGAGGACTGTGAATTCCAGATCAGCCTGAGAACTATGAGACCCGGTCAACAAACAAACAAAAAGAAACAAGAAAAGGAAAGAATGAAAAGATGGAGGGAGAGCGGCAGGAGGGGAAGAAAGAAAGAAGGAAGGGAGGGGAGAGGAAGCAAGGAAGTCATCAAAGTCATACATTTCAGGGCTCAAGTTCTTGCTGGGAGACAAGGCTTATATATCCACAATCACTCACAATCCTCACTGTGCCCCAGGCTGAGGAACAGCATGCTATTGGGCAGAACAAGGTTGCGGCTAATGTGGGCCAACATGATGTCCATCTCTAAAGTTCAGTGTGCTAGATGGCTTGTATGAGTTGGGGCGCCCTGAGGTGATGAGCAAGGCTCACAAATGTCTCTGTTCTGCTGTCTGTGCAGTTTACCATTATCAGATGAAAATCCACATCTTCAGTTATAAGAGCAGGGGAGAAATCCAGCCCACCTTCTATGTCACCCTGTATGGCACTAATGCCGACTCCCAGATTCTACCGTTGGAAATGTAAGTGTGAGTGTCCTTTGAAGCTTGGGTTCAGGACAGAGAACTGGTTAGTCTGAAGATGAGAGCAGAGTGAGCTATTGGAAGAGGTTCAGGAGAGTCAAGCTGGTTTGCCCAGGGGAGGAGCTGGGTGGTTCTTGTTGGCATCTGGGTCCTCTCTTTCCTCTCTTCTGTGTGCTTTCCTTCAAGTCCTTGACTCAGAGGGTTTCTGGGAGGGAAGCTCCCAAGATGAATCAGCTGCGTGAGAAACTACTGATCAGCTGCACAGAAACTGCTGTTTCATGTCAGGCAACGCCTGACACCCAAGGCCTTAGGGAATCTGGAACTTGATGAACGTCATCCCTGGATCTTCTGTAATGATAAACTGTGGGAGGGTTACATGGAAGACTGTAGAAATTTGTTGAGTTCCCACCAGAGGCAAAGCACTCTGTCAAGTGATGTTGGTGTTATGAAGAAATATCAGAGACAGGTGAGGTGCCTGGAATCCCAGTACTTAGAAGGCTGAGGCCAGAGGACTGTGAATTCCAGATCAACCTGAGAACTATGAGACCCAGTCAACAAACAAAAAGAAACAAGAAAAGGAGGGTCTGGAGAGATGGCTCGGCAGTTAAGAGCACCTACTGCTCTTGCAGAGGACCTGGGTTCGATTCCCAGCACCCACATGGCGGCTACGAACTTTCCTTAACTCCAGTTCCAGGGGAATCCGAAACTCTCTTCTGACCTCTATGGCATTGCACGACACGGGTGCACTCACTTACATGCAGGCAATACACTCATATACATAAAATAAAAATAATAAATAAAATATTTTAAAAAAGAAATAAAAGAAAAGAATGAAAAGATGGAAGGAGGGAGGCAGGAAGGGAAGAAGAAAGAAAGGAAGGGAAGAGAGGAAGCAAGGAAGCCATCAAAGTTACACTTTTCAGGGCTCATGTTCTTGCTGGGAGACAAGGCTTTTACATCCACCATCACCCACAGGAAGAGAGGATTAGACTGTGCCCCAGGCTGAGGAACAGCATGTTTGCGTGGGGATGTGACTTCTTTGTGTCTTCTTATTTCTGTTCTTCTTGATCCTGTCTCTTCGGAGTTAGTAGCTTAGGAATGTTTTTGGTTAGAAGTCAAGTGTTGTGGGCGCAACCCAGCTTCCTCCTTGGTCCTGTAAACTGGGGGACATGAAGAGCCTGAGATGGAGGCACCCAGCTGAGTGTGCCAGTTTCCCAGGTGCCATGGGAGAGAGATGAGCTTCTCTTCTACCTTGTAGTGTGGAGCCCATTGGGCTGAATGCCACCAATACTTTCCTGGTTTATACTGAAGAGGACTTGGGTGATCTCTTGAAGATCAGCCTCACCTGGGAGGGGATATCTCAGTCCTGGTACAACCTATGGAAGGAACTTCGCACCTACCTGTCTCAACCCAGCAATCCTCATCGGGAGCTGCACATCCGACGGATTCGTGTCAAGTCTGGGGAAACCCAGCGGAAGTAAGTGTTCCATGCCCCTCACCACCTTGGTGAGTTGTGGGCACAAAGTTCTCCTGCATTCATTCTTTTCCTCCATTTGCACTCATAACCCTTACATATTCAGAGTGTGCTGCCAGCTAAACCTTAAACACCTTTGAAAGGAAATTGTGACTCCCAGATCAAGGCTTCTAGTAACTAAGGTGTATCTTATGCCTGGATCATAGCCCACAGCAGGAAGGGCAGGCTGGAGTTCATCGTTTCTTCTGCATGCCAAGTCCTGTGCTGGCCCGGAGGAAGAAGCCTTCCCCTGGACAGGGCTTTCTAGGAGTGCTATCTTGTGATTTATTTATGATGGGGCAAACTGGAGCATCCTGGTCCACAGGTGAAGACTTCCACAAGACCTATACCCTTCCCAGCACCTCACTTTTAGATCACTGTGTCTTTTCTTTTGAGGCTCTGGGTCAGGAATGTGGGACTGTGATCCTAACTTCCACTAGCAGAGAGCCCTCTACTGTGCCAGCTGGCAGCCTCCAATTTCTTTGATCCCCATGAGAGTTCCAGACCTTTGTGTATCAACTCTTGTTACTGTGCCCTGACTCTACCGAAGGAGGGCTCAAAGCCAGGAAAGTCATGGAGACTTTTATCAGGAGCGAGGAGGTCCCCCCCCGCCCCCCCCCGACCTCTGTAGTGCTCACTGCCAGCCTTGGGCTGGAGGAAGCAGCCTATGCCCTCTTTGTCATTCCTCTGACATTATTTCTGTTATAATTCTCCACATGTCTTGAATTTACATCCATTATCCATGGCTCAGCTGGCAGCAGAGGGAGTGTACTGGTGCCTTGGATCTTTCCTCCAAGCAATTCTAGTCTAGAAACCTTGGCCTGGGGGATTTATGAGAGGGAAGCACTAGTACCAAGCCCGTGATCTCCATAATTGTGTCTATTTTACTCCTCTAGGCTCTTAAGTATAGTCTATGCCCACAGGTGTGGTACCAGAAAGATGATCATCATTATTATTAAATATTTCAAATATAATTAACATTCCTCAAATCGCCATTGAGACTGATCAAATGTAAGCAGTTTCCCAAATTGGGTTCAAATATAAGAATTTAAAAGTAAAAACTTTGGGCCAGAGAGATGGCTCAGTGGTTAAGAGCAGTTGCTGCTTTTATTGAGGACATGGGTTGGGTTTCCAGCACATCTTTAACTCCAGTTCTAGGGGATACAATGCCCTTTTCTGGCCTCTGTTGGCATTGCATGCACATGGTGCTGTTAAGTTCAAGCAGGCAAAACACTCATACACATAAAATAAATATGGATAAATTAAAAATAAAGTAAATAAAAGTAAAAACATTACAGGAAGCCCCTTTGCGCCCATTACATCTCCTTCTTTCAGACCAAATATAATGGAAAATTTCACATTAACTAATGGCAGTGCATTTCCTTTCTTTATGTTTTAATGCCCAGTAATACTTTGTTTATGCCCATAAAGAATATGTATAATTGTTTTAGATGCTTCTGTATTTTACATGATTGGGCATGCAGTTTTATGGGTTATTATAAAAAAAAGCAGATATTGTCTATGGAATTTGTTCAATACATGTTCTGTAATCTGTTCATGTTTAACTGTTGTGTAAGTCATCGTTGTACTAGAGTGGTTTTACCATTTTTATTCAGATTTTAAGTTTTCATTGTTTTTGTGGAATTGCAAATAGTGCTGAGGTGAGCATCCTTCACATTTTCCTCACATATGTGAGGGCTTTTTGGTGGCATGTATACTAAAATGCGGAATTGCTGGGCTGTGAATATATGCATTCTTTGATCTGGTGGGATATTTAAAAACTCTCTCCAAAGTGGTTGGACTACTTTTCAGTTTTGGCCCTAGCATTATAGTTCCCCTCCCCTGCTTCCTCTACTATCTGGTGGGATGTTCCTGCCACTCTGTTAGGTAGAAGCGGGTCTTCTGTTGTATTAATTTGCATTTCCTGATTGTGAGTGGGATAAGATATTTTTTATTAGTTTGAAAACATGTCGGTCCAACTTAGGCTCCAACTTGGGTACTTAGGCTCCCTGGGAGAGATTCAGAATATGGCTTTTTTTGTCCTGCTCAGCATCAGAATGAAGTGCCCCACACACTGTTGGTCATTGGGTGTTGTAATCATATATCATCAAGGCTGCATGGGGCAGCCACAAGCTATTGCTTACCACAAGCTGTTGTGAAATGGTTATCAGGCCCCTGATTCTTTCTAAAGCTCTTAGCTGTCTATGGGCTGAGCCTTTCTGATATTTTCTTTATAAAATATTTTATTTTTTATTTTTAATTACATGTATATGTGTGTGTCCATATGTGGGTATGTGCATATGAGTGAAGGTGCCCTTAGAGGCTAAGAGAGAGTATCAGATCATCTGGAGCTGGAGTTACAGGTGGTTGTGAGCTGCCTGATTTGGGTGCTGGGAACTGAACTTGGATTTTCTGCAAGAGTAGTAAGTGCTCTTAACTACTGAGCTATTTCTCCAGCCTAGAACCTTTGATTTTTGACTTGTGACTGGGATCCGGTTACTTTTGTCAATGAATATTATGGAGCACTGTCCTACAGGTGCATCAAGTCTGGTGGAAAAGTTCAGCATTGAACCTAAAACCCAAAAGTGGTTTCAAGCAGCATAGCCTATTGTCAGGTAAAACAAAATCTTAATTTTGAACTTCCTGTCATAAGTAACAACAATTACAAAAGCAACACTTATATAAAGATAAGCCTTTGTACTAAGTTGGGAGGTTTAGAGTGATCAGGTTTGTGGAAACTTGAGCAGGGAGGGGAGCTTCCAAGAGGTTATGGCCCCAAGAGTCAGGTAGTCTTTTGGGAAGATAGAGAAGAAAGTAGATGTGTGAGTGAGGCTGCATGAGGTCAAGTCATAAAATGAAACACAATTAGGAATCCTGTAGCAGGGATAGGCAGTTCTGAAGACTCTGGAGTGGGCGTGACAGGATGAAGGTTTCTTTTTCCCATTTCCATCTATGATGAATCTATCCAAGAGGCACTGTATAGACTCTGTAGGGTTTTGTCTGTAACCATGGTTTCTTTTTCCCTCTTAGAATGACATTTTGTGCACGAGACCCTGAGAACACTAGCATCCGCCCTGGGCAAGAGCTATGGTTTCACAAGTGTCGGGATGGCTGGAGAATGAAAAATGAAACCAGGTAACAGGACTTTCTATGTTCCACAAGCCCGTGGCTTCTCACCTAGCTGGATGTGGACCTGGGCCCAGAGTCAACAAACCAGAGAGAAAGTGCTTCCTTTCCGAAGCTGACCTGCTGGAAGGCAGTGGACAAATACATAAGTGAAATATTGCATGTCCGAGAATGTCTGTCCCTCTGTCCCTTGCCCTGCTTCACCCTCTCAGGGCTCTCTATACATGGTTGTGTCACTGAATCCCCACATTGGTGTCCATGCCCTTACCTTAGATTGGTGCCTCCTCTGTAGTGACAGGCAGGAGAAGGTCTATTTCCCAGCTTCCTTCTGGCACCAGGTTGGAGTAGGCAGGAGGGTGGGAGGGAAAGCACAGAGTACTGCCCCCTTTTTTAGGTTTTCTGGAACCTGGGTTGCTGTGAGTGTATGTTAGTGCGTCAAATTCTCTCCCTTTGAGAAATGGGAATGCTCAACTATAGAGCTGAGTGAGACAGACAGGCAGCCTTACTTCATATCCCATTGCTTGGTGCTGGACCCCATGCTTCCAGGTGGAGGAAAGCCCTTGTCATAGTGTGTGTGTGTGTGTGTGTGTGTGTGTGTGTGTGTGTCAGTGGGATCCTGGAGGAGAGCCTGTCTAATGCCCTGAGCCTAAACACCTGCTGAGGATGAGGGGACCGTCCCTCCAGTAATGTCTACCTCCTGCCCTTTGTCTTCACTACGGTACTGGATGGTAATCCTGCTGTCATCCACTGGGTGCTCAGTGTGTACCCACCTGTATCCAGTGACTTACAGAATCATTTAATTTTATCGATGACCTCAGGAGGCAGGTGTTACAGGGAGAGTGTACAGCAAGAAAATGGAGGCCTGGGAAGATGGAGTCTTTTTCCTAAGAGGCCCTAGTATGTGATGGGTCCGTTAAAATCTGCTTGTTTGAATATAGATGCTTTACCTGCTCAGAGGAATCACCCTATCTTTCTCTGGGTACCAATTATCAAGCAACCTGTGCTCAGGGATCCCTTGTGATTAACCGTCTGCCAACCTGCAGGGCCTGGCTGCATCTCCAGCTTTCTTGGCTCCAGTTTAGGAACATCAGCAGACAAAAACTCAGTGATGACAAGTGTGGGGTCTGAAGACTGCACATCTCATTAAGGGTAGCAGTCAAGTGTAGGCTCATCTGATTTCCCTCTATCATTAGTTTAATTCTTTTGGTTTGTGTTTACATTTACACCTTTCAATGTGCCCCCATATACCTTCATTTCATCAATTAGATTGTACATACTCAGGAAGTACTGCCATAAGGTATAAGATACTTCTTTTATGCTCTAGAACTTCCTAATGGTGGAGACTTCTATGACTGGGCTCACATTATTTCCTTATTTCCTTTTCTCTCTAAGGCATACAAAACAACTGGAGTCTAAGGAATAAATGCACACAGGAAGTTGTGGCATCCTTAGTCACATGTAATGCCATCAGCTTTCTCCCTGCTGACATGTGTGCTGTTCACTTACCAATAAGGAGCTTGAGATCCAGAGAGTTTCCTAGCTGAGATGAGGATTCAGGTCTCTTGACTCCACCATGTCCCCTTCCTGCCACACTTGAGTCTTTGTTTCTAGATCTAGTTTCTAGATCAAGGATTAGAGAATTCTCATCACATGTATGTGTGCATGTGTGCAAAACACATAAATACATAGACTATGACATGTGCACTTACCAGTCCAGTCTCCCATGGGTGTTTCTCAGAGAGAAACAGTGGCACTTTGGGTGGAGAGTTAAAAGAAGCCTTCAGGATCTTTCCAGAGCTCCTGAAAGTCAGTAAAATAGCCCTATAGGTGTGTCAGAAAACTTGGTCTTGAGGGTGACAGTATACACCTTGGTGCAGGTTTGCCCATTTGCTGGTGAGTGAGCTAACACTGTATTTTCATGGTTCCTTCTAGTCCCTTTGTGGAGCTGGCCTAAGGGGGCCATGGAGTCCTGTAGCCTGTGCCCAAACCCTGCTGTCTACACACATGGAGGAAAGTTACTGCTGAAGACCCACCTGATGAAAAACCCCTCTCAGCCTTGATCCTGGAGCCTTGAGAGGAGCTTGCTCACTGAGCTCACCTTTGCCCCCCATGACAACTGTGACTTGTCCCAGAAGGGACCTGTGTACTGCTGAAGCTCCAGTTCATTTAAACTCCAAACCTCTGTTGATACCTCAGGAAGCTAGTCTGGATTTGTGTGTGAGCACTGGAATAGCCAGAGCTCTTGTGTACACTGGGTAGGTCTCCCTGTTGTTAGATGAGCCCTGGATTTGCCCAATAACAGGGAACATGGGCTCTGAAGTGGTTCTGTGTGGAAGGCTGGCAGCTGCTTGGTCTCACTGAGTCTCAGTCAAAGGTCTTTCCCCTGGGAACTGACTCATATCACAATGACAGGCCTGTTACTTAAAGAGGGGGTGGTAGATCAGGCTGGTGCTGGGGTCCTGTTGTGAGAGCTCTCATGTGATGCACTGATGGGTACTGGTTCTATCTTAGACATTCCATCCTGCTCTGAAGCTCACCTTCTGAAGCACACATTGTTGGCATTCTTTTTTACATTACTCATACTTTGACGAACAAATGTTTATTGGGTACTTCACTGTTTAGCACATGGCAGTAGACATGACTTAACTTCTGCATTTTGAGCCGATGGGGTTGAGGTCCCTAGAATCCTTTCTGGTTTAGTGGTCCATGAATTTACATGTGCTAAAACAGAAGGGGCCAAAGGGTGGGCTTCAGGCTGAAATGGGTGGGGCTCCTGAGGCCTTCATGTGCATGTTCTCCAAGAGTGACATGCTTGGTTACCAGAAGAAGGTCATGTACACTGGTCCACAGTGGTTGTCAATTGCTAGCTACAATTGCTTTGGAGCAAAGTCTCTGTCTGCTCTTTAGGGAGCTAGGAGATGTTATATGTATTCTACTTACCTGCTATGCAGAAACCAGCCCCTGTGGCCAGAGCTGGCACTGGGATTTGATACAGTGCTCATTCTTACATGAAATATTTTGCTTTTATACCTTATCTGTGTTAGACTTGGAAAAGCCTCCCATTCTAGATCTCGATTTGAATGAATAAACACATCTGAGACACCCTTTTCTAGTTTTCAGACAGTTTGCATGTGTGTCACCTAATTAGAGTGAGGGGAGCAGGACAGCCATTATTAATCTTGTTTTACAAAATCAAGGCTTGGTGAGATTCAGCCATCTGCCTGGGTTATATACCAAGGTGGTAGTGGGGCCAAAACTGAGGGCCCAGGCAGGTTTGCTGGAGGAAAGTTTGTGAAATCCCCTCTGAAACTCCATGAAGATATCTACAACCATTTCCTACCAGTATGCCCCAGATGTGATAAGCAAGAGTTTTTTTCAGAGCTACTCATAAAATCCCAAACCTTTGATTAATATGTAACCAGGAGAATGTGCCAAAAGGTTGAGTTTTTTATGGGTGTGATACTGGGAGGGGTAAGAGAGTGATTACTTTGTGTATTTAGGTTTTAAAGGACATTATTTGAATCTGTACTGTGCCAAAGTTATATCACCATTTAATGCCAAACTTCTGAAGACATAAGCAGTCAAGTCTTAATTCAAAGTATGCTCTCAAGTCCTCTGTGTGTTTCTGTGATTGCTTTCTAGCCAAAGTGAAGCTTGTGTTACTGGCCATGCATCCTGGTGACTTTTGACTTCTGTTTTCAGGAAGGAAGTTTGGGGAACCGAATCCTTACAGGTTGTGTATTTATCCATATGGCTTGAAGCCCTGTTTATATATAATGAAGCTTTTTTAAAATGCTTAGAGCACTATTTATTTCCTAAGTGTATATCATGTATAAAGACAAATGTATGGTTAGTTTTTACTTTAAAATTAACCAACTTCAAGATTTTAAAAAGTTTAATAGTAAAATAATAAAAAAGAAGAACAATACAATTCTTAATGGTAACTCACTTCTTTTTCTGTTTGTTTTTTTGAGACAAGTGTTTCCAGGCAGCTTCTAATTTGCTAATTAGACCAGGCTAGAATCAACTTACCTCTGCTGAGATTAAAGGCATGTACCACCATGCCTGGCTAACTCCTTTTTTTTGGGGGGGGGTCTGTTTGAGATAGCATCTCCCTGTAGCCACAGCTGGGCTAGATTCGTATGGAGACCAGGCTGGCCTCGAACTCACAGAGATCTGCTTGCCTCTGCCTCCTGAGTGTGCCACCACACCTGGGTGCTAACTCACTTCTTAAAACTGGAAATGATTGGGGGCTGGAGAGATGACTCAGTGGTTAAGAGTGCTGGTTGTTTTTTGTAGAAGACCTGGGTTCAAATCTCAGCACCCACATGGTGGCTAACAACCATCCATAACTCCAGTTCCAGGGGATCTGACACCCTCTTCAGTCCTCCGAAGGTACTGAAACACGGGTGCACTTAAATGCAGGCAATACAGTCACATAAAAAATAAATAAATACATAAATAAAAATTTTAGAAAAAAACCTGGAAATGATTATGGCTGCCCAAGCCTTAGACTTGACAAAAATTATTTTAATGTAAAATATGTTCTCTATTTGATAGTCACTGTTAGCAGGAAGTAGACAACTATTTCCAATAATGAACAAGAAGAAAGTTTATCTGAATTGCAGCAGGAAAGCCTGAAGTTGAACGTTTGGAAGAATTGGGAGGGTGACTGGACATCAGGGGATATTAGTGAACATATCTGTTTGGTTGTATGGGACCAGATAGCAATGACTTAAACAGAGTGGAGGCTGATTTCTCTATTGGAATAAAGTCTCTGCTGATACTGAGGTTCTGTTCTATAGAGGAGACCAGAGCCATCCATAGGATAATCTGTTCATCTTCACAGCTCATGGTGTCTCTCATGGTCATCTTCCAGTCAGTGAGAAAGAGGGAAAGAAAGAAAGGGGGGTGGGCAATCCCTCTGTAGGGGTGCTGACTGATAAGTTGTCAAAAGTCAATCACATGCCACATGAGAGTCTGGGGAGCTCTGCCTCTATTCAAGACTCCCGTGGACTCAGCTAAGAGGGATATAAAAAGGAAAATTGGAGAGAATAGACCAAGGTACTGTTTAAATGATTCAATCTTGTCAATTTTTAGTATTTATCTATTTATTTATTCATTTTTTTCTCTTTTTTTTTTTTGAGAGACAGGGTCTCATTATGTAGCCCTGCAACTTGCTAAATAGACTAGATTAACCTCGAATTCACAGAGATCCACCTGCCTCTGCCTCCTGAGTGCTGGGATTAAAGGTGTGTACCACCACTCCTGAAACAATTTTTCAGTTATCTTAAATTGATCTGTAACTATAAGGTTAGGTAGATTACGTTCATTTGACTTTATTTCTAGTCTTAAGTATTAAAACATTTCACTTTATTTTTAATATTAACAAGCCAGTGATTAATTATAAATGACATCCTACATGCAAGCAATACATGTTGTATTAGTGCCAACGTTGAGGGAAATGGTGAGCCCGATATACCTTTCATTGGTTTTTCATTGCTGTGCCTATAATTGTTTTTTGTTTGTTTTGAGACAGGGTCTTGCTCTATAGCCCAAGCTGAGCTGGAACTCACTTTGTAACACAGGCTGGCTTTGAACTAGAGATCCTCCTGCCTCAGCATCCTTAAGTGCTGGGATTATAGGCATACAGCATCATAGTTGGCAGTAGAACGTAATTGATATCAAATTCTGGTTCTGTGCAATCCAGGTTTAGAGTAGGTAGTAGTTTTCAGTACCAAGCTTGTACAGTAAAAGCAGCCTTGACCACCCTGTAGCTCCCAGTCAATATCCCATGTTTTCTTCCTTGAGGAAACTGCAAGGGACTTGAGTGGCACCTAAAGAGATTCTTGATAGCTTTGCTTGCATCTCCCAGTGGCATGGTGTAGCATGTATGCTTAGTAACTCTTCATGTTAGACCCCTGTGTCTTCTACAGCAGCAGCACCCATACATGTCAAGGCACTTAGTCTTTCAAATTCTGGGGCAGCATCATCTGAAAGTCCATAGCCCCAAACTAGATCCAGGCTCTTCTTTGAACTATATGTTCATGGTCTCCCAGCACTATCACAGCAGCGCCTTTTCCCTTTACAAAACTATCTTTCTTTGGAAAAGCTGGTCAACATGCCAGTTTGGATCTGCACATGATCAGAGCAAGGCTGGAATCCTACAGGAGATGAAGGATTAATGCCAAATTCTGTACCTCCAGTCACCACCATATCAGCATCATCTCAGGTTATAAATCTAAGAGTTACCCACAGCCTGAGCTCCTGTAGTATAGGCTGTACATGCTGCAGGATTGGGGTCCTTGAGTTTATACTGAATGCTGATCTGACGCACCGCTATATTGATCAGAATCTTAGGTTCAAAGAATGGGTTGTGTTTATTGTAACCTTTGGCCTGAAACATCAAAGCAGTTTCAGAAACAGCTTTGGGAGGAACAGGTCCCATATCAATTATAGCACTAGCAGCCTTTGGATCAGGCTGAATCTCTCAACTGGGATAGTTCATGGCTAACTATAATAGTGATTATGGTGAGAGAAGTCATGGACTTGTGTCTGATCTGGACACAAAGCTTTGTTCATTGAAATGACCATTAGCCCCTCTTGGTACATAAGCATCAACACTAACAGTATTTTGAGACACTCTCTTAGCCCCTTCTCCAAGCAATGAAATAATGCCACTTACTCCTTGCAGTAGAAAATGCCATACCAGTTGAGTTCCAACACCAGAACGAATCACCTACCTAATGTCTGTAATGACAACTTGTCTGTTGGCACAATTCCAGAAAACCTCCTTTTTTTAAAAAAAAAATTTTTTTTTATTAATTATTTTTATTTTTTATTATTTGTCTTTTTGAGACAGGGTCTCCCTGTAATCCTAGCTGTCCTGAAATTCACTATGTAGACCAGGCTGGCCTTGAACTCACAGAGATCTGCCTGCCTCTGCCTCCCGAGTGCTGGGATGAAAGGCGTGTGCCACCATGCCCGGAGAAAACCTCCTTTTAAAAAAAAAAAAAAAATTATTTATTACTTTCAATTTTGTGAGTATGAGTGTATTGCCTTCATGTGTGTATGTGTGCCCCTATCAGAACAGGATGTTGGATCCCCTGGAATTGGAGTTAGAGATGATTGTGAGCTGCCAGTGGGTGCTGGAAATCAAACCCAGGTTCTGTGCAAGAGCACCGAGTGCTCTTAACTGCTGAGCCATCTCTCTACCCTCCAGAAACTCTCCTTTTATTTCTTATTAATCACCGTCATAATCTTGAATGTCAAAGATGAGTGCTTTTAATTTTTAGGAAAGTTGACAATGTGGCATGATTCATATTTACCCTTGTAAGATTGTCAGGGCTGAGAAACCCTTAAAACATCTTAAAATGAGCAAAGCTCCCCAAGGGACTTTAATAGACAACTATTCTCCATCCCCATCAAGGACATTCTCACCCAAGCTTATTATTTCAGTCAGGGTTTGGATTAGAAAGACATGGTTATGCTATAACTTGGTTCAGGGTTCAGGGGTCAATACAGGCATCACATTTCAGAGAAAAGGGCACACATGGTGTTTCTGACAGAGCAGAGGAAAATTTTGAAATTGCTCACAGGAGGAGGCACAGGCTGGGTGGCTCCAGAGTGTCCTGTTTGACTTGGTTGTTTAGAACTACCTCACCAATTAGTCAGGGGAACCTCCACAGGTCTTCCTGGGGTTTTTCAAACATAGAGCCTAGGACAGTATCTGGAACAAAGCAGGTGTCATATGGCTACTTACTATGAGATGAAATTGGGGACAAGAAACCAGCTGCTTAAACTGGCATTAAGGGAGTTGGGGAAAGAACAGAGTATTGAGTCAAGAGTCCTGGCATGCTATTCATAATTATGTGAGAGTTAGTTTAACTATAACTTGGTGTGGTAGTGCATGCCTTAAGACCCAGCACTCAGGAGGCAGAGGCAGAAGAATCTCTGTGAGATCAAGGCCAGCCTGGCCTACACAGTAAGTTCCAGGCCAGCTGGGACTACAAAAATATCCTGTTTCAGAAAAGAAAAAAAAAAAAAAAAAACCTTTAAAATCTCTGCTTCTTCTAAGAAAGAGAGACACAAAAGACTGAGGCAAGATTGTGAGTTCAAAGCCAGCCTGGGCTATAGAGAGAGATCTTATCTTATTCAACCCAATGCAATCCAACCCCAAACCCAACCCAAGAAAACCACCAAACCAAACCAAACCAAACCCAAAGAATACCACCACAGACTGTTGTGAATATTAAGTATATATGGCAAAATATATTATTAGTGCTTTATAAACATTTGAATTGTAAAAAGACAATGAAGTAAAGACAAAATAAAAATAAGCATCTTAGGCTAGGCATGGTGGCATATGCCTTTAATCTCAGCACTCGGGAGGCAGAGGCAGGCTGCCTCTAAGTTCAAGGCCAGCCTGGTCTACGTAGTGAGTTCCAGGTCAGCTGGAGCTACAGGGAGACCCTGTCTAAAATAAACAAAAAATATCTTGGAGTATGTGTAGACATTTTATTTATGATAAGGAGGTTTATTATCATTGGAAGAAATGGGTAGTTACCTAGATGATGGTGAGAAAGGAGTCTCATTAAATAAGGAGGAACATAAAATTAAATTCTAGTCTTATATCATAGACATAGATGAATTCCACATCAATAGGAAGAGTAAATGTGAAGGAAGCTTAAATTTTATTAAAAACTGAAAGATTAGGAAATATCACAGTTAGTATAATAAGAAATAGAAAAATCTGAGGGCTGGGGATGTGGTTCAAGGGTAGAGCACTTGCCTAACATATATGAGACCTTGCATTTGATACCCAACACTTAAAAAAAAAAAGAAAAAGAAGAGAGCAACAAATATTAAAATGGAAATGCTAATAAAAATTCTCCTTTGTCCCATACATTAAAAAAGTATAGTCATGGAGGTTTAACTGGGAAATTGTTAAAATTTCAAGGAGCATATACTCTCTAATTTACACAAATAAATCCAGATAACCGAAAAATCTTTCCAAATCTTCTCAACTCACGAAGAAAATTCACTTGTGAACCTAGGTGTGAAAGTTCAAAATATTAGGTGCTCTTAGGGACTTAACTGTATTCTCCCCTAATTTGTATGTTGAAGTCCTAACTCCCAGTATCTCAGAATATGACTGTATTTGGAAACAGGGCTTTCAAAGAGCTAGTTAAAGTGAAATGAGGTCATATGGTAGGTTCTAATCCAGTCTTGTTGAATCCTTATAAGAAGAGGAAATTTGGACACACACAAGATATTCACAGAGAAAAGGCCAAGTGAGGACACAGTGGCTGTCTGTAAACCAAGGAGAAAGACCTCCAATCAGTCATGAAGGCACTTTGATCTTGGGCTTACACATAACTTCCAGAACTGGGAGAAAATAAATTTCTGTTGTTTAAACCAACTAGTCTGTGGTATTTTTGCTATGGCAGCACTATAAAATCAGTATAACTACTGAACCTCATAAACACTATAAAGTAATAAATCATGGCCTTGGCTAATCCAAATGCAGAATGATTTACCATTAGAAAATCTACTAGTGTAATTAATTCAATTAATTTACTGAAAGACAAATATCATATAATATCTCAATAGATATAGAAAATATTACATATATTTAGAACGTCTGTAATTTTATAAAGCATGTGTACCACACATTTAATGAAGAAGTGTAGAGCTTAGTTTCTTTGGATCAATAAGAAGACAAAGGTCTTTGCTGTCATTTCTACTGTTTAGCATCCTGCTGAGCAACCTGGCCCATGCACTTAAAAAAGAAAAAGAAATAAGATTGAAAAGAAAACAAACAAACTCTTACTATTTACAGATTATATATTAATCTACATAGAAAACTTAAGGAACTATGTGGACTAATGATTAGAAATAATGAGAGAACTTGGAAATGTTGCCAGATAAATGACCAGATCATTAAAATCAAGTGATTTTACTTACCACCTATACTACCTGAAAATTTCAAAAGAAAATATATTAACATTGATAATAAACTTCAAACTTTCAGGAACTCAAGAATTAACTAACACATATGGTACAAATTTTTATGAGAAAATTTTAGAAGCTACTCTTTTAAAAAATTTTTATTTATTTATTTTTTATGTGTATGGGTATTATGTCTGCATGTATGTGTTGTGCAGTGCCTGCAAAGAACAGAAGAGGGTGTTAGATACCCTAGAACTGAAGTCATTAGCCACCATGTGGGTACTGGGATTTGAACCCTGGTCTTCTGCAAGAACAGTCAGTGCTCTTAATCCCTGACCCATCTCTCCAGCCCCCAGAGAAACCACTCTTATAAGTGGACATGAACAAATAAGCTTTTGATGGGTGAGATTGCTTAACGCTATAGAGATATCAAATTACTTCTTTTCTCCATATATCATACTGGTTTATCCAATCAAATTATTCCACATATTGAATGCAATCTCAATAAAATTTCAGCAGTATGCGTGTATGCACATGCATGCATACATACATGCACGTGTGCATAAACAGTACATGCTAGGAATAGAACCCAGAGCCCCAGACATCTTGACAGCATTTTTTTTTTTAATGTGTATGAGTGTATTGCCTGCACGCATGTGAGTGCACCCATGTCGTGCAATGCTGCGGAGGTCAGAAGAGGGCTTCGGATTCCCCTGGAACTGAAGTCAAGGATGGTTCATAGCTGCCATGTGGGTGCTGAGAATTGAACCTGGGTCCTCTGCAAGAGCAGTCAGTGCTCTTAACCGCTGAGCCATCTCTCCAGCCCCTTGACAGCATTTTTTGAAGAACTAAAGATTTTATTCTAAAATTATATGCAATGATATAGTAAGCATCTACTTTCACCTTGAAAGAGAAAAATGGAAATATTTTCTCAAACAGATAATAAGATATGCTATAAATTCATAATAGACAGTGTACTAATTTGTGTGTAATCAAGCAACTAGTTGGAATACAATAGAAAGACTTGAAGCAAATCTATGTATGCATGAAAACTTGTTTTAGGACGAAGGTGGCCTCACAAAGCCATAAAGGAAAAATCTTATTTAGTAGATGGTATTGGCAAATTCAGATTGATATATGGAGAAAGTTATGCTGGGTCCACGTCTTACACCATAGACTAAGACACTGTACATGGATTCAAAGCATAAAAGCAGAAGGTAGATTGATGAGACATCTATTATCACTCTTTTCCAAAAGGCTCAGGGACCAGCACAGAAGAGGTGGTAGAAAGATTCTAAGAGCCAGAGATGAGGGAGGATAGGACTGAAACTGTCTTCTGGGCATGACACAGGAACTCACAGCAGCTGTGTTTGCCTGCACAAGATCTGCATAAGATCAAGCCAACCAACATTCCAGCGGGGAGCAGGGAAAGGATTCATGAGGTCCCAGCTGAGGAGCCTTTGACAGTTGATGGCTTCTAGGGGAGGGAGACTCAGTTTTCTTTAAGAATGTGGCTCTTGGTCAACCATGCTGCAGTGGAGAGCTCTATATCCATGAATATATATGGGCAGCACAAATTGGACTCAGTGGGTTATTAAAAAATAAAGAGGACACAATGTTGGTAGGGGGTGGGAGTTGAGGGTGGATCTGGGGGGAATTGGGGGATGAGATGTATGTGAATATAATAAAAATACATTGTATGTATTTTTTGGTCTTTTTGAGACAGGGTTTCCCTATAGCCCCAGCTGTCCTGGAATTCACTATGTAGACCAGGCTGGCCTTGAACTCACAGAGATCCACCTGCCTCTGCCTCCCCAGTGCTGGTATTAAAGGTGTTGATTGTTTTTTGACAGGGTCTCCCTGGAAGTCATGATGTGAATTAGGGTAACCTTGATCCCTCTGCCTCCCAAGAACTGGGATTAAAGGTGTATGACACCATGACCAGTGTTATGGAGATAACTGAATACAATATAAGGAGAATGCTTTTTATATCTTAGAGTTAAGAAAGATTAAACTGTGACATCCCACCAGGTTTGGTGACTCACTTCTGTAATCTCAGCACTTGGGAGATAAGAGGTAGGAGGATTGGAAAGTCAAGGACAGCCTGTGTTGCATAGAAAGTTTGAGACCAGTTTGGTCTCTCTTCATGAGACCCTGTCTTTTCAAAAAAACCATAAAAATAAACAAATAAATAAAACTTCCTAAAGAATTAACCATATTATTTGAAATTGATGAATTTGATTACATTAATATTGAGGATTTTACTAAACAATAATTACAACATTAATGAAACCTACTATTTAGTCAGTACTTAGTGTGTACTACATGCTATTTTGGAGGTATGCACATTAATTTTTATATTAACCTTGTATGGCTAAGAGTTACTGCATCCATAGCTTCCTGGCCTTTTGGCTAAGAACAAGAATGATTAAATTTCCTTTAAAAAAAAA